>NW_022741210.1:0-731 GCF_011630105.1 Anneissia japonica
TGGCACTAATTAATTTATAATTTTGTTTTTTATTTTTTTATTAAACGTAATTTAACTTTCTACAACAGCACAGTATGTAGTTTAATCACTAAATAATTTATTACGGTAAATCAAGTGTTAAATTTTCAAATAAAAGTGATATTGTATTATGAGCTGGAAATGGTATGTTCATCTATACTCAATCATTTGTTGAGTTCTGTATCCATACTTCGTAGACACATGCACATCATTGCCAATGTTGCTTTGTTAGTGATCAGACTACTTGGAAAAATATGTTTGAATAAAACATTAAAAATATTTGTTTTGTCTTACTAGGGAGAAGTATTTTATGTATGTTTTACATCTCCCTGGTTTCACTTTTTTCGTAGTGATTCAATATCTTACAGAAAATACACGATTATTCGTTGTTTACTTCTTGCTTCACATAGCGTACAGTACTTTTTAGAGTGAATCATGTGCTCACCAAACATGGTCTTCCTGTATGTTCTTTGTGATCGATTGGGGCTTGATGCTTGACCCGTCTGAAGACTAATGTTGTTTTTGTTAGTGACAACGTGGGTAAATTTGTTTCAAGAATGAAAACATTAGGGTGTTATTTAATTTGTGATGATTGACTATCATATAACAATACTGGTAGGCCTAGAAAAATATCGTTTTGATTCCTGGTAAGTTTTAGCAATGAAACATTGCATAGGCCTAGGCCTTGTATTTACGTCAAGTGTGTTCATTTA
>NW_022741211.1:0-862 GCF_011630105.1 Anneissia japonica
TGTAGGCAGATGGTGATGCAATTCCCCCCCCCCCCAATTTCAAATGTCCATTTTAAACTTATTATTTCACTAAAATTGTTCCCAATTATCATGAAAATGCTATGCATCATTACATTTTATTTGCCAATTCTTCTAACCGTTGATTTTTAACAACGGTGGTACAAAATGTGTTTGAAATTAATCAGCTGTGGTGATTGTAGTTTGATCCATGTAAACAAAAAGTATATTACAAAGTAAATGTACAGAATGGACATAAAACTATTGTACTACAGTACTATTACTACTGTAACTTCATAACGAAGTGTCGGATTTAAATGATTCTTTTACCATTTTATAGCTCTCATTTTACTGTTAAACCCTGTATTAATAACTAAAAATTGATTTTTCTGACGAGTGACTGGTTTGGCTTGTCTTTGCCACAAATAGCATCGTTGAATTACAGTAAAGAGTTGGTAAAAAGTTACTTTTACTTGTTTTGGAGCGGGAGAGCCTAGAAAGTAGTGCACTGTGCTGCTACTGTGGTAGTTTCAGAATTTGCACCATCTGCAAGCAGAAATCGAAGAGTGCGGCATGTTAAAAGTACTTGTTTTTGCAAGAGGGCACACTACCAAACGAGTAGGCCTACACTGCGTTACAGAATTTGGATGCAGAATTCACAGAGTGCGCTATCTTATTAGGCCACAAAAAAAAGAATTTGTATTGGTCACTTTTTGGGAAAATCCAAAAAGTAGGTCATTAGGAACACTTTTTTTTTTTTTTTTGCAAACAAAAGTAGAAAAGACACAAATAATTCAACAATTTTGGATTCGCATTGCTTACCATGATAGCAAGTAGGCTAGCCTTGGCCCCCTAGCCTCGCCAA
>NW_022741212.1:0-1531 GCF_011630105.1 Anneissia japonica
AATGACAATATGATGACGTCACAATGTCCGATCAGCCATTATGAAGTAAAAAATCGTATCTACAACACATGTGCTTTCAGATTATGAAATAAAAATTGGGGGTCACCTTTCATACTAAGGAGATATAACTGATTATAAATATACATGGTTTTAGGCATATATAAATGTTGACGCACGCGTACGTGCACGCTAAAAGGCGCGAACAGAAAATTAAGGTACATAACATTCAACCTTGACCTGAAGCTTATGCTCACCTAATATGATTTGGAAATGACGAATGGTTAAGATTATATGGGGTCATCAACGTTTTGAAGAAAGAGAAATGAGGGGGGTCAGAAAAAACAAATTTTTTTTACCATGATGATGTCATCAAAATGTAAAAAGGGGTCAAATATATGAAAGAGAATTGTCTCAGCTATAACATACTCAAAGTTGGAAGACGATCGACCAAGGATAAGCGAGATACGCTCAGATGCGTATTTTCAAAAATGACGTCATAGCTATAATACACTTCCTTGAATTCAGATGCCAATATGATGACGTCACAATGTCCGATCAGCCATTATGATCTATAAAATCATATTTACAACTTATGTGCTTTGAGAATATGTAATATAAATTGGGGGTCACCTTTCAACCTAAGGAGCTATAACTGATTAAAAATAGGTCTGATTTTAGCATAATTTCACTGTATAGCGGTACAAATACGCGCAAAGATACCTATGTTTGATGCGCACGTACGGCATTGCTATTGGCCAAAAGATAACCGAAAAGAATGCAAATTTGTAAAAACAATGTTAAGAACCCAAAATATGTAAAATAACGTAATTTCTAGCTTTCGTACATGCTGCGCACTTAAAAATGCGCGCGCGTAGTGGAAAATTTCAAAAAAATTTGAAATGCTCAAAATTGCCAAAAACGTGCTCTAATTTAGTCAAAAAGTGATTTTGAGCATTGTGAAATTTTGACGCACGCGTGCGCATGCGTTAAAAAGCGCACACGTACAATTAGGGTCCTGTACATTCAACATTAACCCAAAGTTAATGCTCACTTAATACGATTTCGAAATGGCAATTGGTTAGGCTGATATGATCGATAATGTAAAAACGCAAAATTGCGCGTAAATGACGTCACGCAAGACTGAGCGCGTTTAAAAGCTTACCATGACTATTCCAGACCAAGCCAAATGTCCGTTGACAGCGATTGTGCGTAACTTGTGGCATTTTTTTGAGATATCGTGCGAACAGAAAAGGGGAGAAAGAAAGAAGAATAAGAAAAAAAAGAAGATGATGATGATGATCCTGACAATAACAAGAGGTGATCCGCTAGTGTAGCGGATCACCAAATATTTTAAACATTAGAGGCAAACAAACAACACTATTTTAAATAAAGTACATTAATTTACATGTTAATTATTAGATCCATGGAACTATCTAGGATCTACTACTATTACAGCATTACTATATTGCCAGTTTATTCGTCGTGGAATGTGGATGATACCTTGAAAACTAGCTCAAATTTGCGCGGAAAA
>NW_022741213.1:0-979 GCF_011630105.1 Anneissia japonica
ATATATGGGCATTATGATGTCACATGTTACAAAAACTTGTTAGTCTGGACAGAGATTTATAGAAATTTGGATACATTAATAATTTACAAATTATTTGTTGGTAGGGCTCGTTTGGAAGAGTGGCTTACCGCAAAGGGTAAGACACCGCACACGGTCAAAAGAAATGTACGGAGAGAAACATTTGATGTTGTCAGACTCAGTTCAGAACTAGAGCAGTGTGTTCAAGTGGATGAGGATGCCCGTTTGGAAAGAAGTGAAGTGGACGTGAATTGCGCCCTCGATGAATGCCTTCAAAGCTGTCTTGGTTTCATGAACAAGGTTAAAATTTCATCGATTTTTTAAAGTTCGAATAAAAATTTGAAATATCTGATAAAAACAAGATCTGATAAAACCTTAAAGATCTAATTAAATCATGAAAACCTATCTTTTAAATTTTCATTAAAAAAAAGTGTTAATGACGAATAATATAATATAATATTAAAATACTACAAAACAAACAACAGCTTTTGATTGCATTTTAGTTTATGTTATAGGTGAATACTTAAAGGTTTCTTATACTGTAGGAATGTGAATATATATTTGACATACTTTTGATTTTTCTTTTAATATCTTAGATAAAGAATGAAAGCAAAGTTGGTGATTGGCTAGAAGAGCTACATGAACGCTGCCCTCAAGTAAGAAGTAGAGCTTTGTTTTGGGTTTGTCGAGCTAAAGTCGCTGAGACTGAGACAAAGCAAAGGTAAGAATGCCTTTGTATGATACAGATAAACCCTAACTTATGTTCAGAATACTGCAACAAGAATTAATATTTTTTTTAATAGTAATAAGACCAAAGTGTCGCCCAAGCCCAACTAAATAGAAATCTTGAAAAAACCATTGTGTTATAACACATTCTTTTCTTTTGGCAGCCCACCGACATTTTGAAATCAGCGTTACAAGATTTCACAATCAGATACTCACAAAGAATGGACACTACACC
>NW_022741214.1:0-886 GCF_011630105.1 Anneissia japonica
TTTGACTTAATTATAAATAAATTACAGTATATTATGCCATTTCCACCATCTTCCTTCATCCAGTACATCTTATCCAGACATCATTTTAATAGACTTAATAGATAAATTTCTAGGAACTTAAGAATACTCATAAAACATTGCATTAGTTTACATAATAATGGTAATAATGTTAATAATATTGTATAATAATAATAATAATAATAATAATAATAATAATAATAATAACCAACATTTAAAAAAATTTCATATTTACTTGGTATTTGTACTGTATAAGTACAGTAGTATCTGCCGGAAGCAAGTGTAGCGTTTGCCGAAACATATTCTGAAATTATATAAATAATAAATACAGTAATATAGTACTGTACTCCGATAATGACAATGATAATATTAATATTTTAAATTCCCCACTATATGCTTCATTCTATAGAGATGTGAGTGAAAAGCATCTTAATTGCATACAGTATTGTGGAGCCTGGTGGAGACTCGTTGCCTCACTGTCCTAGTTTTACTGGCCTTTCCATTACTGATAACTGTATGCGCAATACTCGCTTGTTGCTACATTATGCAGCAGTTGTTTGACAAGAACCTCTTCATATCATATTCAGATGGTTTCCTATTCCATGTCATAAGTCAGCATTCCATGTCATGCTTCCTCATTCCAGCTGTTGAAGTTACCATTTCATTTCATAGTCATGTAATCTCTATCTCCTGCTAAGATGTGATGCAGACCTACAGTTTTGTAGCTTTCTTAATCTTACACTATGTTTACATACTTGTATCATCAGCTGATGTGTGAACATCACAACATTCAAATTATTTTATTAATGATTTTTGGGAACAAAACATGAATAAAGAACCCTGTAATATTAATCCAAATATTTAATTT
>NW_022741215.1:0-691 GCF_011630105.1 Anneissia japonica
TAGACGGACGGATGTCGAGTACACACTCGCGTCCGCGACCCGCCGATCGACGTCGAGTACGCGGATGTCGAGTACTCGGACGTCGAGTAGACGAACGTCGAGTACATGGACTATTTCAAATTTGAAAACAATTTTCTGAAACTGGAAATAATTTGTGTCCGCGACCCGACGACGGACGTCGAGTACGCGGACGTGAAGTACACAGACTTGGAGCACACGGACGGACTTCAAGTAGACGGACGTGGAGTAGACGTACGGATGTCGAGTACACACTCGCGTCCGCGACCCGCCGACCGACCTCGTGTACGTGGACGTCGAGTACGCGGACGTCGAGTAGACGAAAGTCGAGTACATGGACTATTTCAATTTTGAAAATTTTTTTCTGAAACTGGAAATAATTTGTGTCCGCGACTTGGCGACGGACGTGGAGTACGCGGACCTGGAGTACGCGGACGTGGAGTACACAGACGTGGAGTACACGGACGGACTTCAAGTAGACGGACGTGGAGTAGACTTTACGGATGTCGAGTACGCACTCGCGTCTGCGGCCCGCCGACCGACCTCGTGTACGCGGACGTCGAGTAGACGAAAGCCGAGTACATGGACTATTTCAAATTTGAAAAAAATTTCTGAAACTGGAAATAATTTGTGTCCGCGACCCGGCGACGGACGTGGAGTACACGGTCGGATT
>NW_022741216.1:0-662 GCF_011630105.1 Anneissia japonica
TAAGTCCTTCAACCCAACTAATGCATTACAGACCCACCCAGACACAGACATTTTCAAACATATCTGCTTTGATAGCATTATTTAGACCCATATAAAGCACAAAAACCCTCTTGCTTTGGGGGTTTCGCCGACCCCACCGGGGCTTCGACTGTGGACCTCACCCCCGGAAACCCCCCACCATCCCCCTTGGAAGAACCTGGCTACGGGCCTGTCTCCAATATTCATTCTTGCATTCATGTTCATGTTGAATGAACCATCTCCATTCTGCCTGATATCGTCCCCTCTTATGTTTTGTTCATGATTAAATCAGTCATTAATTAGTTAAATTACTCATATAGTTCAAGTTCCTTGACCCCTATATTATCGTTAAATTACATCAATGGTGACTCATGACGTAGGACGGTTTGCTATGAAGTGACCTTATTTAAAACTAGTAGAACTCCATTCATGCATGCCCCGGTACATGCATTACTGGACTGCAACTACATTTGTAAAAAAACAATATAAGTAATACAACATTCATAATCTCACATTAGACTTAGTCATTATTACAGTGTTTCGTCCTATATAATATGAGTACCATTTTTACTTATTGTTTGTATAGCGTTTTTCCTGGCAGCGCTGCTACCACTCCACAATAAATGTCAACCCCCCACCTCCCA
>NW_022741217.1:0-658 GCF_011630105.1 Anneissia japonica
ACCAAGTTCTTCGAATTCGTGCCGCACGTCGTCGTGTTCGCAAACTTTCCGCCAGATCGGCGCGCTCGATCCGACGGCAAATGGCACGTTCTGGAGATCACGACAAACGAAAAATGTAAGGACAATAAAAATTAAATATCCGAGCAAAAAAAAATAAATGTATTCTTTATATTTTTTTGTATTAATTGGTGTACCCACGCAAAAGGAAAACACACTATGGACTCATAATTCACATTTAATATTTTTTTTATTGATATCCTTTCATCGTCAAACATTTAAACTATTCATAACTTGATCGTAAGTTGGAGGTGCTTCGAATCCGGAGATGGGGACCACGACCCGAGTGGGACGATCGGAGGTAACTTCTCTCCAGTCATTCTCAACTTTCTTCCACAGGCTCGCGATCCAGTACAGCCACCACCCGTTCACGGAGTTAAGACACACGAAAAGGCACCACTTATACAAAGACGCCGATGCTGAACTCGCACAGCTGACTCGACGTGGATTTCCCGTGGAAGATCGACGACGCAGAAACAAGAAACGCCGGAAGTACCAGGTTGAAAACTATCGTGAAGAGAAAGTGGAGGTTGAACACCGTTCGAAAAGATCTTTTCATCGGCCTCTCTTGGTCCCAGAACTTTCTCATGACCATCAAAAT
>NW_022741218.1:0-2366 GCF_011630105.1 Anneissia japonica
TATTTTTTGGCAGAAAATATATGTCTATAGTATGGACATTTTTGTATGATCGGAAAGAAATGCAAGAAAAGTAAGAGGGAAGAAGGAGGAGAGGGACGGGAAAGAGAGTGTTTATCCAGTCCCGATTGAGTTCAATTTTTAACAAATCTTATCAGTACCTTAATGTGTAGTAGTATAAATGTGACTACTGTATGTACAATTATACCCTCCATTACAGTACAGCAGTATACTGCAGTACAATAATAATTTTCTTGTTTGAAAAGTGTGTAAAGATAAGAATGAAATCAGAACATTTTGAGCCTGAAATCGGACAAAAATAAGAAAACTCATCCTGGGCAAAATGTTACTGCTTCTAATAAAAAAATGTTTAAGAACCAGACTCAATACAACTGGTTCCCGATGGATTAGTGCAACCCGACTGTATACAGGCCAATAACTTTGCCATTTTTCTTCCTGTGCAATGCCCGCTTTTCAGCAGAAACCAACATATTTACAAGGCCTAGGACCTGATTTACAGAAATATCTGCTTTACATGGCTATAAATACAAATATGCTGCACTTAATATTCAACTAATATTATACAAGATAAACATAACTTATTGTGTTACTTATTTAACCACCCTTTAAAACATATTTTTAAAAGAATAATAATATTAATGTTATAAAGTTTTAAAAATATAATACACAATTGCTAGTTTAACTGAATTTAGACATTCCTAAACATGAAAAAAATGTAAAATAAGACTGAAATTAAATTTTTTGTGTTCCACACAAAAAAATAAATGCGGATGAATTTTTCATGTTTCATTTTAATAGGTCTGCGAAGAAATATAGTAGGCGCCGAAAAACATTAGCCTATCCAACACTGCTAGGCTAGGACTAGCCTTACCTCGACTTAGGTTCTGTTGTCACACATAAAAACGGCCGACATGATATTTTCCGTTGCTAGTATTGACACGTGAAATAATATTTCAAAGGAATTATTTCAAATTTGTTATAAAACTGATTCTGACCGAGATTTTGACACTTAAACAAACATATCTCAGGCCTACTCAAACGACCGCATTGTGCAAGGTGCGAAGTACAAAAACTAATCCCATTAGAGAGGGCGCACTTTATTGACTGTATAAAGTATACATAAAAGTGAGAGCATTCCAGATGTGATCTACAACCTCTGAATTTGCCTAGTGAAGAAAAATTCATCAAGAAAATGGTAATATTCTATGGGAAACAGTCTGTATATCTTTTTTTTTTTAATTCTTTTGCATAAATTTAAAATTTATGCCAATATTATTCCATGATTTATAATAATTAGAGTAATGCATGCATCTTTTCTTTAAAAAAATCTGTTTTTAGTGAAATTTTGCTGGGAATAAGGCTTTAACTATTATTGTGGTTTTTCTTACCTGTTCATCAGTGTGCACCAACCACAATACGGGTCACCAGCACCATTACCGACACCAAGACATTCGTTGCAGGTAGTATACTGCTCACATTCTTCTACTGGTACTTTGGTAATCTGTTGTGATTAAATATATGAAAAATATTAAATGTAAGAAAGAAAATCAACCTTTCTAAAAAGTTTTTTCAGAAGTATGATCACTTGGTGGAATACACACACGAATAATAAAACAGAGATTAAAGGTCATTCAGTTAAATGCTTTATTACTAGGTTATTTTCAGGCTACATTACTTTACATGAGAAAAAAATTTAAATAATTTATAAAATTTTGTGTGAATAACATGGAAGGAATGAGAAACCATGGTGTATTTGTTTTACTATAAAAATATATATAATTAGGTAACATTGCCCAAAATCTTTATATTTTCACATGTGTACACTTTGCATAGCCAGGCATACAATAGTTGATTTTGGATAGCAGAAGTAATCAAAAATATCATACTGCATAAAGAGTGGGACTGACGAGTGCACAATTATAAAAAATAATATTTATGAGGTTTCATTTTTACACTACTTTTAACCTAGTATAATCACTTGATGCAAAATTATATTTCTTCAAGGACACCATTAATGTTTAAAAATACCCACTTTAGAAGATTAAATTAATTAACTTAATATTTTAATCATGAATTTTAGGACAGTGATCACCATATCTCCAAAATGCAAGGGGTGAACAACATTTAGCCATGAACACTTGAATTTGGCCCAAGTACTAAAGCAATGTCAAATTTTATTTCAGAAGTAAAAATCAAATAAACCTGATGTTGGGTTATCATGTAGATTGACATATCATCTGAGCTAAATTGAAGTCCATTCCTTATTACTGCACTTCCTGCATCTACTGTCAAATTCTCATATTTCTGAGCGGCAGTTCCAGAATTCAATCGCAGCTAAAACCATGGAA
>NW_022741219.1:0-936 GCF_011630105.1 Anneissia japonica
AAATATACAGTATGTTATCAGAATGTATGAAGATATTTTAAGTCAAGAAAGAAAACCATTGTACAGTGCTTCATATAAATTAAAAACAGATGGCTTGATGCAAAATGAAAGAAAAATGGGAAGATATGTTAATCAAATCTTAAGTCCCTAAACTAATGTTTAGTCTCAGTCTATATAGTGATTGTTACCATAGTGAGGACACTGTATTTTTCTACACCACTGTTTCATAATTTGTTTAATCATAAATGTATGTGGAATTATTTTGAGATATATTATAACTGAATTTTATCTTATGATATTAATAACATTATTACATTTTAATTTTTCATTATACATTAAAGTGTGCGTAGAAATGGTTGTTATGGTAATGACGTTTTGTTCTACAAACCACTGCATACATTTCCAAAATTATTTTATATGGAAATTAAAAACCGTATTGTGATGCAATATATGAAATTATATTTGAAATTGATTATTAATGTTCTCCTATGATATTTAAGTTTTATATATTTTAGTGGTAATGATTCATTGTTGGTCTGATAAAATGAAATAAATATTAATAAACATTTAATAAACATTTTTCATTAAACTTACAAGTTTTCATTAAGTTTGCTAGAAGCAATGGTTGCTATGGTGATTACCTATTTTTAACATTATTATGTACACTTTTTTTAAACAAAGACCGTGTGTTATTTAAAAAAATGTAAAGCCAAATAAACAGCAATTCTAGTGATTTTTATTTATTGCTATGGCGGTAACTATCAATATTGTATTCACATTAAGATGTTATCTTTCATTTATGTTATCTTACAATATTAATATTTACTAAACATCTCTCACGAAACCTTTAATTATATTAATAAATTTTAGATTTTCATTTTAATAATTTACAAAAAAATAGGATATTTCAATTAGCAACAGTTGCTATGGTGATGA
>NW_022741220.1:0-2343 GCF_011630105.1 Anneissia japonica
AGGGTCAAAATAAATAAATAATGTCAGAAACCAGAAATATTTTCACGTAATAAATGTGCAACTATGGTGCGGTTTGTTCGCCACCTAACATGGACCATACTTGTGTCTGTAGTGATGAATGCAGCAAGAATCAGTGATGCAGGAATTGGAGTAGACATTGTACTGTTCCAATGTTATCATCGTTGTCGCCCTTTTTGGTCATTAACTATGAATCAGGATCTGTGTCTGACAACTCCTTATGGGAATTATAAGATAAATGTTGAATCAAACTGACAAGAGATCATATCACAGCCTCATGAAGCTATGTTCTAAAGATTTTACTGTTAAATTATTTGATTATCATTTTGGTGAAATAAATGTTTATTAGATTAATTGATTTTGTTTAATCATTTTTATCAACTTGAAAAAAAAAACTCTTCTCTTTCTCCTTTTCCTCCCTATCACTTCTTTCTTTCTCCATTCCTGCTTTTCTTTATTCTTTCTCTTCATATATTCCCTTCCTCCCTTTATATTTCTGCTGCAAAATCTACACTTATTCCAATCCTCTTCTCCATCCTCTCCATCTCCTACCTCACCTTCACCTTCTCCACTTCCTCTCTTGTCTTGTACTTCTGCCTTCCCTCTCTCTAGTCTCAATGCAACACCTAGCAATATGGTGATTACATTTTGCTCTATTCTTATGTCATATATATAGCAAATTTCTTTGCAGATACAAAATGCTAGAACCCCATATTGCACTTCAAAACCCAGAGAAAGCAGAGTATCTCATCAACCACATTTATACTCACACTTTGCTGTGATTTTCATTAGACTGCATAAAACATTTGTTATATTTTGTTTCTTTGAAAACGAATATGAATTTTAATGTAGAAATGCCTCGTAAAAAAGTAACTACAAAATGAGCATGTAGGCCAAGGCATATCATAGCTGTTTCTTTAGCCATTAAGAAAAATCCTGTTGCTAAATATAAACTTGAAACCCAAACATAGATATCGGAAGTTGAGCATATTACCTCCATGCTAAAGCTCCAATATTTAAGTATTTCTTAAGTCCATTCCTTCAAAGTGTCCTTTCTTTACATGAATGAACATTATATGTACTAGACTCACAATTTTAAATTTTAATTTACTTTTTTTAGAATTAATACTTCACAATATCTTCATGAGAGCGCCCTAACCTGTAATTTATTAAAAATATTATACCCCAAATTTTCCAGATGGACCACAGTTCAAGCCTTTCCCCCTCCTCTAATGTTGCTCATACAGCATTGCCTCTAGGCAGGATATTGAGGTGACAAACACAGTTGAACAAATACTACAAGACTCCACTCATGAGGATATCCGTTTACTGGTGAAAAGTACAAAATAGGTTCATTGCAAAGTTTTATAGCCAGAGGGCGGTCTCCATAGTGAGTGATGGAACAAAAGAGTCGTCAATATCAACCACGTTACAGGTAGTCATCCACATTATAATCAACTGTCGCACTTTAGCGGTCAGGGACTATTTCAAGGGGAGGGGTAACCAAATTTGTCAGTTTATTTTTTAACCATGTTGTCGCCACACAGATTAGCTCTGTGAACCAAAAATGCCTCTGGCAGTTTTTGGCTTTCCGTTTCAAATTTGCTAATCCACAGTCTTGTCTTTTACTCCTCACTGATCAACGCAAGAGGATTGGCAAACGATAAAATACTGCGTGAAGTTGTCACGCAAAAAATTTACTTAAGTGTAAATCGACATGATTTACAACACACCTGCTTGGAACATTACATGATTATATGTCAAAATATCTCAGAATTGTATGAACTTTAAGGAAAAATGGCAGTTCATCTCAATGTGATTTGGTAGCTAGACTGATCAGAAATGATGACACAAAAAGGAGACATGAAATGGGAGGGAACAGGAAATAAGAATACAATTAAGATAAATTATAATAAATAATAAATGATGCTACTTAGAGTGGTTAGACGTATGTTCAGGCATTCTGTGGCAACTGTTTTCCTATACGTGTTCCTGTCATCATCATTATTATATTTTTTATTTTTATTGTTATTTACTCTGATACTAATTACAACTACCATAATACTTTTACTTTATTCTAAAATCTAGCATAGGAGGGCATAAAGTGACAGAGATAATACTCATGGAATATTAATGATCAATAATCAATCAAATAATTCCAATAACTATAGCCTATAACAACAACACCGTAAAATCTTGAATTGAAGCCCTGGGCTTCTTATTTTTTGCAAAATTTTGGTGGCCTTCTTTTTGAGGCTACTTTTGCAGAGTAAAGAGTGGGGGGGGGGGCTTTTCAAAATGAATGCTGTACTTTTTGTGAATTTA
>NW_022741221.1:0-848 GCF_011630105.1 Anneissia japonica
TCAAAATTACTCTTAAATAGAGCATGTTTTAGCATATAATATTTTTCAATCAGAACCGTGCGTGCATTTTAAGCATTTCAAATTATTTTGAAATTTTCCACTACGCGCGCGCATTTTTAAGTGCGCAGCACGTACGAAAGCTAGAAATTACGTTATTTTACACATTTTGGGTTCCTGACATTGTTTTCACAAATTTGCATTCTTTTCGGTCATCTTTNNNNTACCGTACGTGCGCATCAAACATAGGTATCTTTGTGCGTATTAGTGCCGCTATACACTGAAATTATGCTAAAATCAGACCTATTTTTAATCAGTTATAGCTCCTTAGGTTGAAAGGTGACCCCCAATTTTTATTACATATTCTGAAAGCTCATGAGGTGTAGATGCGATTTTTGACTTCATAATGGCTGATCGGACATTGTGACGTCATCGTATTGGCATCTGAATTCAAAGAAAGTGAATTATAGCTATGACGTCATTTTTGAAAATACGCATTTGAGCGTATTTCGCTTTTCCTTGGTCGATCGTCTTCCAACTTTGAGTATGTTATAGCTAAGACAATTCTCTTTCATATATTTGACATCTTTTTAATTGTGATGACGTCATCATGGTCAAAAAATATGTTTTTTCTGACCCCCTTATTTTTCTTTTTTTAAAACGTTGATGACCCCATATAATCTAAACCATTCGTCAGTTCTAAATCATATTAGGTGAGCATAAGCTTCAGGTCAAGGTTGAATGTTGTGTACCTTAATTTTCCATTCGCGCTTTTGAGCGTGCACGAACGCGTGCGTCAACATTTACATATGCATAAAACCATGAATATTTTTAATCAGTTATAGCTCCTT
>NW_022741222.1:0-2143 GCF_011630105.1 Anneissia japonica
AATAATAATTTTATTTTAGTAATCACTGTGCTTAAAGTTTAATTGTTTTAATAGGTATATTTTAGATTTCTAAAATTATTTTCTAAAATTATTGCACAATGGGTAAAAATAAGAATATAAATGACTAATTCTATAAAAAAAAAGTATTTATCATACATGTATATGGTTTACAAATTGAATTCTTAATAATTATCATTAATTTACATTTACAGTATTTATATTATATAACTGAGATAATAATTTGAATGTCTTGAATTCTGAAAAAAATAATAATAAAAATAATAATAATACATAGAGATTACTATTAAAACAATTAAACTTTAAGCACAGTGATTACTAAAATCTACAATGATTACTAACCAACATGCATGTTGTCAGAAGAAATGAATGAATTAAATAGGACTCATTTCTATAATAATAATTACAAGCTAAAATATTTGATTGAACAGGTTATTCATTCATTAACAAAATTAAATACTCCATTAATGTACTTTAATAGAGTATACTTTACTACAATAATGGTACTTGTCTAATATTTAGTATTCTAATTTGTTTAAATTTAGTATTTTTATTTAATAATAATAATAATAATAATAATTATAAATTAATGTAAGTCATTTTAAAAATTAAAATAAATTTAGAAAACTAAAAAAAATTAAACTTTAAGCACAGTGATTACTAAAATCTACAATGATTACTAACCAACATGCATGTTGTCAGAAGAAATGAATGAATTAAAGGCGTATAATAGGAGTGTACAATAGCAAATTAAGTCCTATATATTGTAAAGCTAGATAAAATAGATAAATTGTTCACCCTGTTGCCCACCCACTTTAACAATGGTATATTCCAATTGGGTGGTTTATGTCCTGGGTGGTTTATGTCCTGGGTGGTTTATGTCCTACATTCAAATAACAACATCGATAATTCTGAAATTCACATCGATGGCTTTGAAATATGTAGATTTGATAGGACTAACAGTAAAGCTGGTGGTGGAGTTCTATGTTATATTAAATGTGGTATTGTTTATAAAGAAATACACACTCTTACAGTTAACAATGTTAACTGTAAGAGTGTGTATTTCTTTATAAACAATACACACTCTTACAGTTAACAATGTTGAGGCACTTTGGATTGAAGTGAAACTGCCTCATACCAAACCCATGTTCGTTGGTACAGTGTATAGACCACCAAGCGCAAATTCTGAGTATCTTACACAGCTTGATCATATTTTTCAACAAGCTACTACTTTATATGATGATGTAGTTATTTTAGGCGATTTCAATTTAGACATTTTAAAACAAGCTAATCTAAGAAAAATTAACAATCTAGCAAAAAACAGTAATTTACATCAAATTATAAATGATTTTACTAGAATAACTGAAACTTCTAAAACAATAATTGATATTATTTTTGTAACTAATCAAAATATTTCTTCAGCTAAGGTCCATAGTCTAGGTCTCAGTGATCATTCGTTGATCTATTTAATCCGTAAAAATAAAAAGATTAAAACTCCACCTAAAATTATACAAAAACGGTCTTATAGAAAATTTAATGCAAATAGTTTTATTGACGACGTTAAAAATACTGATTGGGATCAGATTAAAAGTAATACTGATGTTAATAAAGCATGGTCAGTTTGGAAAAGTTTATTTGAAACTACTTGTAATGCCCATGCACCCATTAAAACAAAGAGAGTAAACAGCTCACTTCCTGAATGGATTACCCCTGATTACATAAGACTTACAAAAGATAGAGACTACTATTATAATAAAGCTCACAAGACAAATGAAATTAAAGACTGGGAAAAAGCAAAATCACTTAGAAATAAATTAAACAACTTAAATAGAGAACTTAAAAGAAAATTCTGTTCAACTTCAATTAAAAGTATTAAAAACCCCAAAAAGCTCTGGAACACTATTCACAGACTAATCCCTAAAAATATAGTCAGAGTGGGTAAAGTATATAAAAAAGATGGCTATACATCTTGTGATAAAGATACAGCAAATAAATTAAATGAGCACTTTACCTCAATTGGTAATAAACTTACCTCTAAAATTTCAAATAATCCCTCTAGCACTAACTCTGATTTTAAAGTTAAAATTAACAGTAAATTTGAATTTGATCTTATAACACCTGATTA
>NW_022741223.1:0-1927 GCF_011630105.1 Anneissia japonica
CCAATCAAAATTTTTTTTCCTACTGTAGACGACCGAAAATAACCTCTGAGGCGACCAATTATTTCAATTTTTTTTAATAGAACAAGAGAGCATTCTCCAGTTTGTAAATACGTCACTCCCTAGTATAGAATGCCCGGTGTCGTCTGTATGTACTTTATTACCGAGTACTGCACCCCGCATGTGTGTTTGTGTATCTGTGTTTTGCACATGATACAATACTTTTGTAAAAGGCGGTAAATTTCCTTCTTTTTTTTTATCATCATACCTCAATGAGTCACAGTGTAGTTCGCTCTCTTGTTCTATTTGTACTCTTTGCCTATACTCATTTCACAAAAGATATCTTATAATATTATATGAGATGCATGTTAATTGTTACACAGATATCCAAGGTATTCCTAATCAGATACTGTCATATTCTTAATGCCTTGCTAAAACTTGTTGAGAGTAAAGATACGCACAACTTTAGTGAATATAAGCTGCACATTGTGAGTATGTGCATGGATCCTTCCTAAATGTGACTGGCAAAACCATTCATTTGTAGAAGAAAATTCAAAATTGAGCTTTTAGTATTTTTAGATTCTACATGAATTCTTGTAAAACAGTGTTTATTTGATGGAAATTGGTGGAGTATTAGCTATTAATTATGAACACTTAATTAATTGGATATTAGCCATGTAGGTTTTCAGAAAACAGCTTCCAAAGATTCCACAATCAATAGTTTATTAATATTATTAAGACTGATATTTTAAAAATAATGTTAATATACTTTTCAGTTAGATTTAGTAAATGATATTTTGCAGAAAAGTTCTTCAATATATCTTCTTTTATAATTTAAAAAAAATCTGAAAACATTCAAAATTCTCATTCCTAAACGTTTTGGGTACTTGAAGGAAATTAAAAATTGCCACAAACGGGGGGTTTTGCCAGAGCCAGTCACAAATGTTACAGGCCTCTGTGACGTAATCTTACACAGATAGGACACACTTTACAAGGGGATGTGTGCTACAATATTTCCAGCAGGGGACAAATGTAGCATTTTTCCTTGTGTGAATCGTGTCTTAGATACATTCTTCAAATTGAAGTGACCATAGTCTATAGATGGCCATGCAACATTTCAAAGCAATCTAGTGTAACTATATTTTAATTTGATAGATAATATTTTTTATTTTTTTATTAAAAATAAAATAATATAAAATAAAATAGAAGAAGAATAAACATACTTCCTACATAAAATATATTATATTGTTTTTTCAAATTTCTTTATCATCTAGCAGTGACTCAACCAGTACAGTAGTTTATCTCATTATGCGCCATTGGAAGTGGTATTCCTGGAATTGTACAGGAAGTAGGTAATTTAAGTCGAGACGATTGATTGACTATCAACAAGAATTATTTCATCCTAAATATTAATTGTTTATTTGCTCGGTTTATAAAGAACAATCTGCAACTTGGGGCTATTAAAATAGCATGGTATTTATATTGGGTATAAACTATTTATTAAAAATAATGCAAGTCTTATATAGTGCATAATGCAATAAAGATGCATGAACAGAAAGAAAAATAACCATGAAATATCTTAATGCTATAAGGAAAACTAAAAAAAGAAAATGGCAAAAAAGCAGAAGAATCATTTTCACTTCTCTGGTCTCCAGCACTTTGAAGCCTAAACCTAAAAGAATAAATGAGTTTTCAGTTTTCTGTAGTATCTGATGTAGTTGGTTCCACGTATGTCTCACAGCAATATATAAATACAAACGAAAATGAAACGATTGCATACGTTGACATAATAGAGACATAAAATTTATTCAAGACGAATATATCTGACACGATGAAGGAGGACACAGGCGTGTTAGCAATATTCGCCTTGAATAAATTTTATGTCTCTATTATGTCAACTTATGCAATAGTTTCATTTTTGATATTTTTG
>NW_022741224.1:0-1950 GCF_011630105.1 Anneissia japonica
ACTTCGCAACTTTATTTTCATTACTGCTGAAGTTAACCCTTAAAAAAAGAAAATACATTCATTAATATATTTGAAATTAAACTAATTTATCATTCAATATTATTTGTACATTAAAAGTAAGCAAGCAAATAATAAGCCCTGGCTGATAATATGGGGAGTGAGTCAAAGCTTATTTTTCATAAGAAGCATTTTTTTGTTCATTAAATCATGAAGACGTTTTACAAGGCAAGGCTACCTACTACTACAGACAGGTCCTAGGCTAGGCCTACTGGCTAGCTTAACATATGTCTAGCTTCTTAGCCCTATAGACGTAGCCAATATTACAGGTGAAGTGGGCTAGCCTAGGCCTAGCTATGCTTGCCTTGGGCCACACCCTGTCCCCTTCCCTGGCCTATTCCTATCCTCCACTAGGCCTCGGACTACACTACCTTCTACTCAGTCTGGGCCTAGCCAATCTTTCGCTCGGTCCTCGCCTCGCCGACTAACTAGGCTATCTATACTGTATCCAGGCCTAGCTAAGTACATACAGGGTAATTAATTGACACACTACCTTTCACAAGTTTTACTGGTTACAATTGTTGGGTATTCAGCACGCACACAGCCAGAGTGCAAAATTGAATGTTTACTTGAACGCATTCATCCATCCAACATGTCGTGCGCAGGCGTGAGAAGAAAAGTAAACTTTAGTTTGGAAGATGGGACGCAAAAAAAGCCAAACAAATTCCAAAGAACATTTATGGTCAGTCCATGGTCAGTCACAGTGGGTTTGACAGAGCAGTGGGACCTAACCTTTCCCCTCCCAACTTAAAAAAAATATTTTCCACCAATTCATTTGTGTAAAATGCGAACAGACATGAATACGCATGCTGACTTCCTCCTCAAGGTTGTGGATGAAAGCATAAATGAATGCTACGGCGTATACCGTAGTAGGGTAGGCCAAAATCTCTTGGTAGTCGGTCGAGACTATTAGTATTGTAATAATAATATCACTATTGCCTAGACACTGTTTACGTACAGCATGGTCTCAGAAAGTACACAAAGCAGCGTTGAATTTGGTCGGGTATTTGAGGAGTGATATCTGGTCGGTTATTTCAACCAGTACTAATGATAATTTCTGATAAACTGTCATAAAGATATTTTGTGCTTATAATGTGTATATTGATTTTTTTTTTTTACAAACTAGCATATGGTCAACTGAAGGCTGTGAAACAGTTTACGACGACTATCTCACGAACGGTGTAGCATGTAGTAGCTCATTTTACATCATTTTATTCTGATGAAACCAAAACACTTAGAACACTAGAAAATTGAAACTAAGAAAAGAAAAATTCCCAAAATAAATCCATACATCCTAACCTACAATAAAAAAAAAATAGATATTTTTTTATAAGGAAATCAGAACAATGGGTTGCCTTTGCTGTCGAACATTGGACTCGTAATTTCGAGTGTTTTTCTTATCATTACTCTCGGTATTATCTATGACCTAAAGTAAGTGAAAAAAAAAAAGATTGTATTTCTTTAAAATTTTGTCAAAAATCAAAAACTGATGTATATCCATATTAGTAATGATGTGATGTCATCATGACCATATTTAAGCATGTAAAACTTTTTTTTTTATCAAAAAAGATTTGATTCTGGAGTGATCATAGAAGTGATGCTATTTTCCTGACGCAAACTCACATCGTAATAGCATTTACAGTACCTGCTGCTACTTGGGGATCGGATTCAACACATAGTCACCAAGCGCAAGCTCGGTAGTCCAGTGGTTATGGTGCCAGGCTAGTTATCTGGAAGTCGTGGGTTCGATTCTCACCTAGTATTCTCGATAGTATTTGGGAACGTGAGTATTCGGTACGGTAAATCATCACTCCTATGATATTTTCTTACGCAAACTGACATCGTTTAACATCTCCACTGAAATTGAGTGTCATACACTTTTCCAAAATCAAA
>NW_022741225.1:0-689 GCF_011630105.1 Anneissia japonica
TCACAAACCTTGTGTCATCTTCGCCTTAAGAGTACCATGGCAATAAATATGTGGAAACATTTCTTCCACAATTATACTCCAGTTATGCAACTAAAGAAATAGGCCTAGCAAGTTGGGTGATTTTCTCGGGCTTATGAATATAACAGAAGCATGAAAAGGCTTTTATAATGTACCGCATGCAATTATCAATGTATTGATAATTTTATATGGAAAATATAAATATGGAAATACATATTTCCTTTACAATATTATTATAACATTATCAGAACATTTATGGTAAATGGAAACGTAACAGACAAGAAAAAAAAAACGTATGCGAAACTAATCTATTGACTATACTTATTCCATAGATTTTTATTTGATTCAAGCATTAATAAAAATTATATCAATATATATAGCAAGAACCAAAAAAAACGTATCTCAAACTCGGTCAACTTCGTAACATCTGCGTTGTTTCTGTAAAAAAGAGAAATAGCACCAAGTTATACAGTAATATAGTAAAAATAACAAACTTTAATACTAATAAAAATAATTGTTAATAAACTAATGTTACAGTAATTTAAATGACAAATTGGCTGGTTTTTCCAGATACAATGTAAATTTTAAAAAAAATAATAATAACATTAATAATAATAATATATAACATCATATCATATTTTAGTATTTATTTTATTTGCTGTATTTGTTAT
>NW_022741226.1:0-1183 GCF_011630105.1 Anneissia japonica
AGCTGGCGAGACCCCTGGTTTTAACACTGTCGCTTTGTGGGACCTTGCAACAATATCCAAGGCTTAGCGAAAAAGTCCATTGTTCACAAACGTTTAAATTATAAAATTATACAAAAACTGTTATGCCTCTCAACAATCTGGAATTCACCTGTCGACTTAACAAATCCTACAATATGGATGGGGTCAAGAGATTTTCCCGCTAAAACATGGAATGACGTAGCATCTTGCCCATATAGAGACACTTTCGTGTCTTTCCAACACCTGTTATTTTGTTTCTCCAGTAAACTTATACAGGCTTGAATTAGTCGCCTGAGTGTGGCCTGTTCTTTCGTGTGGCTGCTACCTTCATTGCCACATAGCCAGATTATTAATCGAGCCATCGTACGTTTGTTGATTTCATCAACTTCAAACTGTAGTGGAAAAAGACAGTTAATGCAATTAATTAATTAATGCATAAATGAAGATATATTTTAGAAAAAGAAAACAAAATAAACTTTATGTTCTATAGTCAACGCTTTTCGCTGATTTTGTTGTTTAACTTGTCGTTGCTTATTTATATATTGAATATTAAATTAAAAATATGAAATTAATATATAACAATAACAATAAAATATAATCACAATCATAATAATAGTCATAATGGTCCTAAAATAACTCACAGTAATAAAAAAAAATAACAATATCAATAACAAAAATAATATAAGTAACAAAATTAACAATAATGATAATGATGATAGCTATAATGTTAATAATAATCATAATATTTACAATAATAAGAACAATAATATAATAACAATAATGAACAATAATGTTAAGGATAATAATAACAATAATAAATAATGCCATATTTAATAATAATTATAATGATAATAATTATAGTAATTAAAACGCATACAAAATAATTATAATTGTCCTTACAACAATTTCTTCTTGGCGTTTATCGTTCAAAATAACAGCTACTGTAGTTTTAACAATCCTGCAACGGATTTTGATTCGTACGTCGTCTCCATAAATAATTAGTTTTACAATATCCATTGCTTCTGGTCGCATAGCGTTGCTGAATTTCACCCAGGATTGTAAGAGCTCTGTTGTCGACGTTGAGCATCCAGCCGACGATAGCGTGTTCAATAGTAATGATATTCGCTTTTCACTGGCAAGACCAACAAGGCTATCTACTTGCACG
>NW_022741227.1:0-1617 GCF_011630105.1 Anneissia japonica
ATTAACACTAACAATACCTAAAACTAAAATGTGCAGCATTCTATTAACTTGATCGATATTGGACTGTTTCTTTTTGAATTCCGATAACCTTGATCGATATCCAATAAACATTCTGCTTTTTGAATTTCGATGACCGACTAGAATTATTGGACTGTTTCTGCCACAGGTACTCATATCAATAGAACTTTCCGGAGTCTCAATCAAACTTAACAACTGACGAATGAGAACAGCGTTAGGAATACGCGAGCATGTCACAAACACACGTGTTCGCGTATGTTATAACCATGGTTATAACACTGCCGTCTTGTTGGACCTTAGCAACAATATCCAAGGGGAGGAGCTTAGCGCAAAGGTCCATTACATTCCGACCATACCTTCACAGCCAGCCAACACATTTCATCATTTCATTTCATATTAAATCGAATCAGTACCACAACTGTATGACTATGGTCAGACGAAACAGCGCACAGATTTAACGAGTGTGGTGAACAATTATCTACAGAAAATGGAATGGATTACAGCATGGAGGACGAGGGCATTGCGTATTTTATGGGAGATACGAGAAATAATTGAGTGAATTAACTGGTATTATATAGCTGTTGCTTTAAGACAAGGACAGATGGAAAATAATACGGTAACATAATGAACTAATGATTGAGGAACTGTATGAAAAATAAAACGCAGAAGCTATGTATATTTAGTTGTTTAAAAGAGAAATAATTACACATTAAACAGTAAATCTACAGCAATGTTCCATGCTAGGATTTGATTTTGCAATGTCTTAATTCAACAATTATATATAACACATTAAAAAAAAAAACTAGTTTAAGATTGATAGTTTAGATGTTTAGATAAAAAAAATTTATTTTCACATTAGTTATTCTTAATGTTGGAATAACATAACAGTAATATTTGTTCAGCATAATATAAGATGACATAGCTAATTGGAGCATGGGGTAAACACCTTTTGAATTAAGTTAATGAGTATCGGGTAAGAGCGAAAATTGGTTATTGTTATTTGGATGGATACATTAAGAATCGCAATATAACTGAAGTCAGGTACACTAAAAAGATTTTGTCAATCACACTCAACAGATTTCATTAGACTTTACTGCATCTAACGAAGTATATTGTTCAATGTCGCTGCGCAACAGTGCGAACACTAATATAAACAAATAGTAATTGATAGAAACAGTGCCTTAATATACAGTGGGAGCAAAATGATGTGAATTCTGAGACACCAGTTTTGACAGCAAGAGTTCGCAGGTTCATTTCCCACCAGAAGCACTTTTCATATAACTAATAAACAAAATTTCCTTTTAAGGGATATAACTAATAAAGAACATTTTCTTTAAAGGGATATATTTTATAAACACAATATCAATCAGTGTGAAAAAAAAAATTGTCTGTGACAGACAAAATAGTGTTCAGCAAGCAAAAAACGTTAATATATCATTGGCGAACGTTGTACGTTGCGCTTAAATATAACTTATAACCAGGGGTGGCGCCAGGATTTGCCCGACGGGAGGGGGGCGAGGTCCCCGACGAGGGGGCCGATGCCCCGAGGGGTCAGATTTCCCCGACGAAAGCAATGTGGGCGTGGTCGAGCTTCGATTA
>NW_022741228.1:0-660 GCF_011630105.1 Anneissia japonica
CAAAAATGAAAAATTACGACTTTGTTACCCAATGAGAAGTGTTCTAATATAGACAATGGGTCGTGCCTCATATTATTTGTTGTAGTTTTATTATTCATTATTTTCACTTGACTCGCGCGCATAAATAATTTTGTTCGAAGAACATTTATATGCAGTTGTACTTCGCAGCACTTCACTTGCAGTTTGCAATTTCTAGTTTTAGGTGTAATCCTCAACTTCGCGTTGTCTTCGATCGAGCGTGTCGAACGGTTTGTGGTAATACATATTCATAAAACCTCGCTGTTGTGACCGCTAAGAAGTGACTACCATTAATCACAGAAGCGAGCTCAGCAAGAGGGCAATGGAAGGAAGAGTATTTATGTTTAGCGTTGTCGCTACTTTTTGTTTTTTAAGCATTATCATTGAAGCGACATCAAACAAGGGTAATGTGTTGTTTCATTTATTTTTTGCTAAATCTACTGAGCGTGCGACGCGTTAACTATTCCAGTCTTGTTTCGCCAGGGCGGATGTTATCCTTTTTCACACCGAAAATACAGTCTTATTCAGGCCCCTAGCGTGACTTAATTTGTGGGAGGTTCGTTTCAGTGGAAAGTGGCCCCTTTACTTGTATGATCACCGATACTCTGGAGAACATTGTAAATTATCCACGAAAATCAATTT
>NW_022741229.1:0-505 GCF_011630105.1 Anneissia japonica
TAATCAATATCAATATACTCAACACGTTTATTATTATAAAACAAAAAAAAAAGCTATTCTTCTTTCTCCTCCTCCTCTTCTTCTTCTTCTACTACTTCTTCTTGACTCTAATAATAGTACTATTTTACTACATGGCTAAAAAAAGCACAAATACTGCCATTACTACTGATAGGGCCATCGTTAAATTAAGTCAGAGACCAAAATATAGCATAATTCGAAATTATTAGAAAGTATAATACATACTCCAAGTATTGAAATACACGCCATCGTGTCGGGATTCAATATTTCGACATTAATTATGTCATCATCAGGATGACATAATTCCTGATGATGACATAATTAATGTCGAAATATTGAATCCCGACACGATGGCGTGTATTTTAATACTTGGAGTATGTATTATACTTTCTTATCTGAGATTAATCAGTGGACCTTTCGGTTTTCGAAATTATTATTTTAAGACTTTATAACATAATACATAGCCTACTGATTAATAATAGCTGAG
>NW_022741230.1:0-795 GCF_011630105.1 Anneissia japonica
AAGAACTATTGCAGTAAAATCTATACCTGCGACACAGGTGGCACTCATACATACTACAAAGAGTTCGTTTCTGACGCGTTTCCTTCTCATCCTCAACATAAATTTTACTCCATAATATGTTTTTAGCGCCACTGCAAATGCGTTTCATCGAATCAGTAGCCGTGTAGTTGAAGTAATGGTAGTTAATTTCTGAAAAAGGTTTCAACCTGTATTTGAACATACTTGAAGGGTTTCCTTGTGCCTGAAATGATCAAGACGATAACGAAATATTCCAGTTATGCAATTATTCAGATTTTTTTTTTAAGGACGCTATCTTAATAACCTTGCGAAATAATAATTATTGCCACAACGCTGTTTGGCAGAAAGTAAATTTAGTGGTAACTGTACTCAACAATAATCTCTAATCTGAGATTTTAAACGATAGTCAATTATGAATTTCTGTCAAGTAGTGATTTGTAATGTAAGACAATGATGATGCTTTATCCAAAAAGTTACTCAAACCACATGACGTCATTAATAATTCCGATCACATAATCATCAATTGGCTACCACACTTTTTGTTTCAACGCGTTTCGCACTGACAACGATTTTTATTATGCTCCGTTTTCAAGTGGCAACCGAAGACATTGGCAGTACGTTTGTAAAAATTATCATTTTGACAAACCACAAAAATTATAACACAGAAAATAGCCCCGGATTTTTCCCTGAAATGATTATTGTTGATTTTTATAGTGCTCAGTTTTAAAACTTAGTTGCTTCCTCTGACTCTGATGTAGATCTACTAATGCTGTGAAT
>NW_022741231.1:0-886 GCF_011630105.1 Anneissia japonica
ACGCAAAAAGAGCGAGGGGACCCTGTCCGATATTTGCCCAAGCTCTCACGCAAAAAGAGCGAGGGGACCCTGTCCGAGTAATTGCCCAAGCTCTCACGCAAAAAGAACGAGGGGACCCTGTCCGATATTGTGCCCAAGCTCTCACGCAAAAGAGCGAGGGGACCCTGTCCGAGTAATTGCCCAAGTACTCGCGTAAAAGTGCGAGCGGGATCCAGAATGATGGGACGATGGAGACCCACCCGAATCCGCACCCACCCTTTCGTTGCCTAATCGTGATGGGCCAAGATTTCGTCTCTCCAGGAGAGATTAATTTACTTGTTGCGGATTCGAAGGTTCGTCGCTACCCAGTGAACTACTTGCTGTAAGCTTTCCTTGACAAAAAATACTCGCCGTCAGCTTTCCTTAACACTAGGAGCGGAAAGAAAAAGGACCGTCTGAGACCCTCCCGACCCCGTGCCCAAGCTCTCGCGCAAAAGAGCGAGGGGACCCTGTCCGAGTAATTGCCCAAGCTCTTACGCAAAAAGAGCGAGGGGACCCTGTCCGATATATTGCCCAAGCTCTCACGCACAAAGAGCGAGGGGACCCTGTCCGAGTAATTGCCCAAGCTCTCACGCAAAAGAGCGAGGGGACCCTGTCCGAGTAATTGCCCAAGCTCTCACGCAAAAGAGCTAGGGGACCCTGTCCGAACAGTCTTCCGTCAGTCCGGCGATTCTCGTCCAACCTGTGAAGATATAATAAAAACAACATAAATTTTGTTCTGTGAAAGAGAGTCGTCATCCGTGAGTCCGGCGATCTTAGTCGTACCTGTGAAGACAACATACAATTTTGGTTTGAACACGTAAAAAAAATAAAAGACAAAACACAATTTTTCTTTTCTGTCCTAGAG
>NW_022741232.1:0-742 GCF_011630105.1 Anneissia japonica
AAGTGGAATTTAACCTTTTTCCAATTCAAAACCAAATGAATTAAATTGTGGTCTGTCAAATATTGATACGATGGCTACGCGCCTTGGGCAGATGCTAGTACCCGGTTATATTTTATCTGCTGCTCTCCTTGTGTTTCAGATGGAAGGCAGTGTCTTTCGGAAAGAGAGGTTTAAACAAGTTTAAGCCGTTGGTCTCGTGTGAAATATGATTACTGTCAACGCTAGACGATGCGACGCCGTTTGCTGATTGGCGATGGCAGTCTGGAGGAATCGTCATTATAGACGATCAGTTGGACTTTCGTGGATTATTCTTGGTATTTCTTTGAAAATCCAATCCTTATCCAATTCAGTTTTATTTGGATAGAAGTGCTCTCCAAATTCCTCACCAAAGATACAAACAAATTACATGAACAGATTTTATTTTTTTACAAGAAAGCAAAGCATTTTACCTTAAATCTATCAGCTTCTCCGGAACTTTTTATTTTAGCATGCTCTGACCTAGGCGATATTGCTAAAGCAAGTCTCTGCGGGAGAACGAAAACATAAGCTTATTTGAGAGGTAGCATACAACTGTTTTGTTTTTCTTAATTAATGTCAGGCCTACGACTTTCATATACGTATTCCCACTTAAAAATATCTTCACAAATTTATTTTACTTTGCAAAGCGGAATGTTCACGAGATTGTGAGTTCTCTACATGTGGTTCGTCAAACCTGCTCATGACTGAAACTGTACGTCTTAAA
>NW_022741233.1:0-904 GCF_011630105.1 Anneissia japonica
GGGGCAGGGGACAGCGGGATGAAAGCCGTCATACTGGGCTGGGTAATAATAGAAAAGAAAGAGGGGAGAGGGAGGGAAAGAGAAAGAAGAGGAAAAGAAAAGGAAAGGAAAAAGAAAAAGAGAAGAGAAAAATAAAGACAAGAATAAAAAGGAAGATAGGCCTATCATAATGACCAGACTCACAACACCCTACAACCCCTTCTCCACTTCAAAAAAATGTTATAACTCCTTTGATCTAAGCTGGCGTAACCACCGGGGGACAAGTTGAAGATATCTGTCTTTGGAAAATCTTTCCCACCCCTTGATAAATGCCCTTTTCATCTCCTGAAAGTGCCTAAAAATCTCAAATTTCATTTCTTCATTAGGCCAATTTCCTCTAAAAATTGGACATTTTAGGGAGTTTTTATTAATTCCGACGAAATTAGAATTAAAAACACCGGGGGACAAGGGGAAAATATCCATCTTTGGAAAATTTTTCCCCACTTCTTGATAAATTTAATTAATCCTCTGAAAATGCCTAAAATTCTCAAATTTCTCATTTCGTGTTACCTTAGGCCAATATCCTCTATAAATTGCACATTTTAGGGAGTTCTGATCAATTCCGACGAAATTACAATTAAAAACACAAAAAAATTGTGCGCGCTTAGCGCGCATTTTTTAGGGTTATCCTTTTAAGTTATTTAAACACATACCGGTACCTAATAGTCCCAAAACTCAAGAAAGAAAAATTTCTGATAGATCGTTTTAATCTAATAGAAGGGCCTCAATGCGTATTGATGATGATAGAATATGTTTGTAATAAATAAAACCATGATGAAAATGCTTATATAGTGAGTCGAATGGCCGAGCGGTTAGCAGGGACGCCGCAAGCTATAGCCATAATATCGGCGCTGGTTCGAACGGC
>NW_022741234.1:0-2164 GCF_011630105.1 Anneissia japonica
CTGTAGGTGTCATGGAATACGAAACATCTGAAAAATTGAGGGGTCAGAAAAATCGTCCAAAAAAAGCATGGGCTATAGCTCATGGTTTTTGCCAAAATTAGTCAATTTTTAACATGGTCGTATTTCACAGATTCGGCCACATGGGCCTAATTGAGTATCATCCGATTTATCGTTGTTTAATCTTAAAACTATAGGCTTTAAGTTGCATTTATCAACCTGCAGAGGACCCTCGTGATCTGTAGGTGTCATGGAATACGAAACATCTGAAAAATGGAGGGGTCAGAAAAATCGTCCAAAAAAAAGTATGGGCTATAAGCTCATGGTTTTTGCCAAAATTGGCCAATTTTTAACATGGTCGTTTTTCACAGATTCGGCCACATGGGCCTAATTGAGTATCATCTGATTTATCGTTGTTTAATCTTAAAACTATAGGCTTTAAGTGGCATTTATCATCCTGCAGAAGACCCTCGTGATCTGTAGGTGTCATAGAACGAAATCATACTGGAATTGGAGCAACTGAGGGCTATCTAGAATATCGAAAGGAATGAACTCCTTATACTCGATTCACCGGAGAAATAATATTAAACAATGGCCAACTGGTAAATTACATCTGTATGAATTGCTATCTGTGTAAGTTTAGCACGCATCCCATGTGATATCCACGTAAGTGGAGCAGACAACACTCTAGAGAAATTTAGCAATGGTCTGTGTGATTTTTTAAAAATTTTTATTTGATTTATTCAATATCTCATAAGATTACATTGAAGATCTCTCACAGAGAAACTCTTATAATTCACTCTGTAGCATCACGTATAAATTGAAATGACTTTTAGCGAGGTTTGTATTCACTCGTGTGAAGGGATCTTGGTAGGAATACCTCAGGAAGTATGTGCACCATTTACCATGCTCTGGACGGTCACACATAATTATTAATGCCCTAAACGCTCCTAAATGTCAACCATTTTTTTCTAGTGCATGGATTACGACTATACATCCCGATATACCAACCAGAGCGAAGACATAGCATCGCTGATGATGAAGCAGAGACTATACTATTTGTGTAATATCATTACATTTCAACAAAACATATTCTGCTTTCAAAGGGAGTTTTGGTATTAATAAATAAAACAATATTGAATAATATATTTAACAAATATTTACAATATTTAAAAGGTATGTTCTTGGTAATTAAGAATAGTGATTAAATTTAAAGTAGAGAGGTCATTGGCTAATCTAGTGATAATGTGTGACTGTGCATCTTTGGATACTTTCCATCCATAAATCATGGAGGAATTAGTTTAGCATGCATAAATTTACTGGTTGCAACTCTAATTTCAAGGAGTAGCTGATTGGCTGCTCTACATTCCTACTTCTTATGGAGCAGTTGATTGGTTAAGTTTCTTGTCTTGATAAATCAGAGCCGCTGAATGGTTGAGCAAACTTGTCCTGGATGATCAGAACAGCTGATTGGCTCATCAACTTGTTCTGATTTATCAGAACAGCTGATTGGTTGAGCTTCTTATCTTTATTATTGAGGAATCTGATTGGTAAGTTACTTGTCTTAATAAATCAGAGCTGCTGATTGGTTGAGCAACTTGTTCTGATTTATCAGAACAGCTGATTTTTTTAGCTTCTCATCCTGATTCATTGAGGAATCTGATTGGTTAACTTACTTGTCTTGATAAATCAGAGCCGTTGATTGGTTGAGTCCTGAATAATCAAAACAGCTGATTGGCTCCACAACTTGTTCTGATTTATCAGGACAGCTGATTGGTTGATCCTGATTCATTGAAGAATCTGATTGGTTACTTGTCCTCCTGACTCATCAAGGCAGCTTGAACTGACAAGGCTGCTCCTGCACTTACCTCATCTTCGTCTTTCTGTTATTCATAAATTAAAAGCAATATAGTAATGATATTAGTGGTCAAAATAATAATAAAAACAAGTATGATACCACCAATGACCATCAATCTTATAAACAGTTATTGTTTGTCATTGTTGACATTTCCACCATGCTGTGGGTCATTATCACCATGACAACCACTCATCATCATTGCCTCCATCAATCACATCGTTGTTATCATCACCTCCTTTGTAATATCATCTAAAACGGTCACACATAATGGCACTACGGTTAACATAGAAAAGCTTATAGTCACAGCAT
>NW_022741235.1:0-948 GCF_011630105.1 Anneissia japonica
TATTATTATTAATTTAATATTATTATTATTATTATTATTATTATTATTATAATTATTATACCTTGTCGTTCGCATGTACGCAGCGCACGAAACTAGTACGAACCCATAGACTTGTGTAGGAGTGTTGTGTCTTAAAAAAGATTGAATTGTCAATAAATAAATACAACAAATCTGATTTTATTATTAAGAAAAATATACATTATCACTTTGAAAAACGTACGCAATCGAACTTTTTAACGTTATTACTTAGTCGATGATGCAAAGGGCAAATGTCATTGGTTATTTCGACTATTCGTAAAACGGACGTTTGCTGGGTTTTTCCCATAGTATTACAAATAATTTCTGAAAAACAGACTAATGAGACTACTTCGATGCTGTTGTTAGCATTGTTAAAGTATGTTGTTGCCAGCCAGAAGAAGATAATGGTGGTACAATACAACAACGCTGGCTTAGATGCCTATGTTACGTAATCGTGTCCTTGTAATCCGAGCCGACTTTACCGTTAAGCAAGTTAATTTACCGTTATTCTAGTAAAGTTAAGTCACTTAACTTAAGTGACTTAATTCCTTTATCTAGCTATAATTGAGTGGTTCACGTCGAACTTTTAACTAGTTAAGTGAATGTATATCTAGATAAAAGTTCGACGTGAACCATGCTTTAAAGCAACAGAAACAAAAAAAATTACCTTCTCTTCTAACGACTCCGCCCACTATGGGACCACCATGTGCGATGGTCAGGGCAGTCTTGATCGGCGTCAGGAGCCTCAGGCGATTATTAATCAAGTTTATTATTAATTTAATATTATTATTATTATTAATTTAATATTATTATTATTATTAATTTAATATTATTATTATTATTATTATTAATTTAATATTATTATTATTATTGATTTAATATTATTATTATTATTGATTTAATATTATTATTATTATTAATTTAATATTA
>NW_022741236.1:0-1914 GCF_011630105.1 Anneissia japonica
GTATTTTGATCTGATATTATTGTTCTGGCAGTAGGCATTTTCTTTTAAATAATAATATCGATGACGAATCAAGTACAAATTATTATGATTTGATTATTATGATTATAAAGATCGCATTGTTTTTGTTTACTGTAATTTGAAGCAGAACCTGCAAAGCAAACCAATACTAATGGGACTATAGAAATCCCTACCTTGCTGAATGAAGGCTATTCATGATGGACCGCATTTTCTTCCTTCTTTACTTATTGTCACTCACAGCTTTTCAATGTTTGCCACGAGGTTACAGGGGTTTATTTAAGAATTTGAGTAGCAGGAGAAATTTGAAAGTAACAGGAGAGTAAATTGAAATAGGCCGGGGTATAGGGGGCCGCCTAGACCCCCATCGCGGTCCAGGGGCAGAGCCCTGGTCGGGGGTCAAGGGGGTGGAAGCGCCATTGCACTCCAGGGTTTTGGAGTTTTTTAAGCCCATTTGATGGCATTCTCTACATCATTTTTTTTTAAACAGTTTTTCAGAATCAATTACTGAGCTCTAAAAAAGTTGATATTTTTACATATTCTTCATACATAGGCCTACCTAGCTTAAATAGATACTGTAAACCAGAAACTTTCGCGAATTGATAATTTCGGCCGTTTTTGCTACATTAAACTTTCGCGAATCTCAAAAAGCCTAAATTTAATTCATGAGAAGAATATCATACAATAGCTGAAAATATCGTATCGTGATAGGTTAGATAGGCCTACAGCCACTGTGTAGGCTACAGTATCTAGGCCTAGGCAGGCTAAGGCGCCATAAGCCTGCCAGGACTTAGCTGGCTATCCCAGGCACAGATAAGAAAGAGACAAGTTCACACACATACAGTACTCACTCATATGATATTCCTTAATTTTGTATGGTATTCAAGCATCCTACAAAATGAACAATGTTTATCAATGTTTTATTAACAAACTATTTTCCTGTAGGCCTAATATCGATTGAAACACATTGATTGATGATGATTGAACATCGTGGTATGTCATATATGGTACGGAAAATTAGTTTCCCATTTGAACTTCTTAGTATACACTGCACAGTGGTTGCACATGTGCAATCACATGCAGTGATGATCAGAACTTGATTAGTATACTTACTGAGTAGGTTAGAATAGGCCTAGAATTTACGAATTTTTCGAGCTCAACATCAGAATATTGATTCAGTAATTGAAATACATTCTTTATTAAGTTTATACACATTTAATAAAATCCACCAAAAATTTTTTTTTATTTTAATAATGATGAAGTTGTTTACTTTTCACAAACATGTTGAAATTTGTGGGGATTCACCATTTAGGCCTATGCCCTAGATCTGCGTTGAAGAAAACATCTAAAGGAGAGCAAAAAATAGTTCTAAAATTTACGCAGATATCGAAAAGGAATGGATACCACATTGGGAAAAAAATGTCTCATGTGATGTGAATTGAGACGATTTTGGCTTGCTCTGCCGTTTTAATCATTGTGCTATCTGTGACTCTGAAATTGTGAGTGTAAACAGCATTCAATACAGGGGCGGATCCAGAGATGTCCAAAAGGGGGGGGGCGAAATTTGGGCCGATCGAGACAAAAATGTCCTAGGGGGTCCGGGGGCATGCCCCCGCGAAATTTTTGTGTTCTAGACGCCCGAAAATAACATTTGAGGCGTTGTGGGCTATCATTTTTTTCTTTTTCTTTCTTTTTTCCTTTTTTTTTTCTTTTCTTTACCTTCCAAAAGGGGGACCGGGGCCGGGCCGTCCCCCCCTAAATCCGCCCCTGCAATATAGTTGGTTCGGCTTGCTACCTCCGCCACCGAATGTAAACGAATTTGAGCCAGTGTTGGTTTTTTTTTTTTATTATTTATCATTTCCGAAATATCTATGTCATCACAAAGAGGGCTAGTAAAAT
>NW_022741237.1:0-557 GCF_011630105.1 Anneissia japonica
ATATATGTTTGTGTATTTTTATTATTTTTCTTTTTCCCCTTTTTAATTTTATAATCTAATTTAAGTTCAATTTACTCGTTTTGAAAATAAGTCTCATTTTCAATTTCATTTGTTTTTCTTTCGAATTATTATACATTATTAGGCTATATCAGGAATTGTATGTTGCTGTTTTTTCTGGGGATGGATATACAAGCATGTGTGATACAGCGATTTTAATTGCTTTTGTTAATCCCTGCCTCCTTAGATTTAAAATTTTATTCTCTGTTGTGAGTTTTGATTTTTTAGTTTTTATTTTACTGTATGTACAAATTGTATTGTGATTTTTATAAAAGTCTAAATAAAGAATGAATGAATAAATAAATTATATCAAGAACAACACTGTTCTAACCGCCGAAGCGTGAGCGACCCAATTCAATATAGGGTTCAATAGCCTGATGAAAGTGACCGAATCAGTTGCTGAAACCGTTGCTAAGGTTAAAAACTAATTGATTTAAAAAAAATGATAATTTTCTACTAGATCAAATACTCTTCCATTGTAATAATCAACAATGGAAAAT
>NW_022741239.1:0-684 GCF_011630105.1 Anneissia japonica
ACAATTCTAAATTTAATCATTTACGCGAGCACGGAATTTACGCGAGCACGCACGCGCGCAAATATTCGATTATATATGAATTTTTATACACTGTCCATACTAAGTGATGTTAATTATAAAATATAATTGTAAACCCAATTAAGTGTGTGAAATTAATATGCAATGTACGTAACACATATACTTTGCATGTGTTCATCGGGAAGGTTATGAAACAAAATGGACGGTGTGTACCACGTGACTTTCGTAAACCAAGGAGCGGAATGTCGCAACTCTTTATATATGGCTCTGACAATTATCAGGCTCTGACAATTATGTGTGGGTAGCGCCCTCTCCAGGGCGAGTTCCTTGGATACGGAAAGATGGACGATGTGATGAGTGCTCGTTCTGATGTTACATTGTTACTCATGATATGTTGGGACCCAATAAACTTGTTCGTAATGTTGGAAATGATAACCGAGTCCTCTCGTATATTGAGTTAGTCCCCAAGTGCGTGCGATAGTACGAGAGACACGACACATAATGATAGAAAGCATCGTACATCTGAAAATAGGGTCTTCCAATTCGCGTGGTCGTAAATTAAATTTTTCCAAGCAAAAATAACGTTCCATTGCCTGTATACAAAATAAGGGCAGTCGGACCTCTTGCAGTTTTATACTCTCTGATGTTACCAAAGAGTATAAAACT
>NW_022741240.1:0-836 GCF_011630105.1 Anneissia japonica
CCCTACCTGACGTGGAAATGTACTGAATACTCAGTACGTGTGAAAACAATTACGAAAAAAAAAAATCGCAAGCTGTTCTCGGGTGGGACTCGAACCCACGATCTCCAGATAACTAGATAGGCATCATACCTCTAGACCATCGAGCTTGTGCTTGATGGCCAGCGTTGAATTCGAGTTCAAGTAAAGCAGCGGGTACTGCTTACTACCTGACGTGGAAATGAACTGAATACTCAGTGCAATTTTTTTCACACGTACTGAGTATTCAGTACATGTCCACGTCAGGTAGGGCAAAAATACACCTATAATTGATTCTCCTGATGCAAATCCAGTTATTGCCTATTCCATTACAAAAATAACAATTACAATTATAATCGTGTTTATCGTATTACATCCCTTTCTAAATAGTATACATATGATTAATACACAATATTGTTATTTTATTTTTAATTTTTAAGCAAACGAAGTAAACTTTGATGGTAAGTTTTTTTCTATTTACATACACAATTATATAATGAATAAATGTAGTTGGCAATACTAGCAACGTACAGTGCTCGATACACATGATAATGCAGAGCGTAAATATTGAAAATGTAGAACTTGTAGAACTTGATATAATCATTCTACAGACTGTTTCATGCTAATGCAATCTTCAGGAGTGAGATAACACAAGGATTGTGTGAGTATATGAATGCTAAGGCAGGTGTTCTCTCACTCCTGAAGATTGCATTAGCATGAAACAGTCTGTAGAGTGATTATATAAAGCTCTACAAGTTCTACATTTTCAATATATATATATATATATATATAATTGAACAGCATAAATTAAATAACAATAT
>NW_022741241.1:0-1439 GCF_011630105.1 Anneissia japonica
TCTGCAACTCCATCACGTCCGCCTCTTGTCTGCATCTAATTTTAACATTTGTGAATGTGTAACATGTCAAATCAAGTTTATTGGATGTACAATTTTTAACAGTGGCACACATCGGTATAAAAGTAGTGTGTCCTTAGGGAACAAAACATTTACAGAACCACGTTCAAGAGCCACGAAACTCATGCCTACCTAAAAGAAACTTGTAGACCTCATCAAAAATATTGTGAAGCTCATTCCTTTGTGGAAGAAGCTGGTATTTTTAAGTGTTAATTTTCATTTAGTATTTAAATCGTTTGAGATAAAAAAGATCCATAATATATTTAGATCATGGTTATTTAAAGACTGCATATTGATTACACACACAAAAAATAACCATACCTTCATAGCCATTAATGCATAAGGGAGCCATTTTTCTTATCAAGAAAGATAATTCTAAAATGAATGGTCTCTCTTGCACTCAATGTAATTACTCTTTATTATTTTGTTAAAGCCTGTTGGTATCAATAGGAAATCATGATTATTGAAATAGATTTAGGCAAAAAAGTTATTAAAAATATATCCCATTTCACATTCAAAAATTTGACTTCCATGGTTTAACCATTTCCATTTGATATTATAAGTGTTTTTGACTTAGAGCATACAGTTAAAGTTTAATTTTATTACTGTACACACAGCATTACTTTAACATCAGCTTTCTGATGTGTATAATGCAGTAGCAATAACCTTTAATTGTTATATGCTAATACTGTAGTGTACATTTTGGTCTGAAAGCAATGTTGGATCTAGAGTTTTTTTTAATAGTAAAAAGGTAATTTTGCATTTTAAATGCTTGTCCAACTAATTGAAACTGTTATCGGTGATGAGAAATATATTCATATGCGTTTATGAAACAATAGATTAATAGTAATATACTTATAGTAATTATCATTTTAATAAATATGAAATTTATGAACAGATACCCTGCTAGCCAGGTATGGTTTATAAACCGCCAAATAGCAATCAATCAACAGACTATACATGGAAAATTTGCGACAAAAAGGAAATGGAGAAGTTAATTGAAACTGTAGTTTCAACACATTAAAGGACACATAATGATAGTCAGGCATTTCCTTGGATTTGTATTAAATTTCAAAATGTTTCCCACTCAAAATAAAAAGGTCCAAAACAAAAGCAAATATTTGTCTAGAATTTGAGAACTTGGCACAGAGCTTTAAAAACTCCCGCTATTCAACTCAAAAGCCCAAGGTCAGTGCATGACTTGGCAAACAATACTCGTTATTCATATTACGTCCGTATACAGACTATATCTATTTAGCGAATTCTAGATAACATCACACTTCGAATCGAACTTCGAAAATTAAAAGTAATCAACATGTCTGGACGTGGTAAAGGAGGAAAAGGGCTTGGTAAAGGAGGCGCTAAGCGTCATCGTAAGGTGT
>NW_022741242.1:0-695 GCF_011630105.1 Anneissia japonica
TGCTGTTCGCATATACAGAGCGCATCGTACATTGTATTATAACGTGAAAGGCTATTGAAACGGTTTTATTGTATTAGATACCTGTTTACCGTTACAACTGTGTCTCTTAACATAATGTTGAAATATAGTAGTCCGTTTGTTTTTTTCAAAAGAATGGCTGATATGATAGAGTCGTACATAACGCAAAGGTGTTGATTCGTGATGCCTTACACGCGTCGTCTTATACGTTACAAAAGCAACACGTCGTAATTTACCTGATAGCAGATTGTACGTTTTTAGCATTTCTTTATATTTTATTTAGTTTAGGTAATTATTGTTGGACCAAGCATTAAAAAATAAACATATGTATCTAGATGGTGTAACAAGTCTGTTGTTATTGATATCAACCCAGCCAATTTTGAATATCAGCAAGAAATAGTGTTTCAAACTACTTGTTTTTTTTATTTGTTTTATTTCTTTATTTTTTTAATTATATCAACCCAGCCAATTTTGAATATCAGCAAGAAATAGTGTTTCAAGCTACTTGTTTTTTTTTTATTTGTTTTATTTCTTTATTTTTTTAATTATAAGTATAAGCAATTTTGTTTAAATGACGTAATGTTAAACTATTGTTGATTACCAAACAATATTACCATAGAAAGTAAACGTATCATTCAAACCACATCTTTCATAGCGTAAAAATATATTTATTGCTA
>NW_022741243.1:0-1336 GCF_011630105.1 Anneissia japonica
TTGTAAGAACGTTTCTCACTGAATTCACTGTAACTAGGCAACTTGCAGTACTGGCTTATTTCAAACAGTTTATTTTCATTCATGACAAATTAAAAGCAACAATACAAACTAAGTGGATTGACGTGATATTAAAATCGTTAAAAATTGTATAGTTTAATTTATATTTTGATGGGTCATTTTTATTGTTTAATACTTCAATCATTTTGATTGTACATCATTCAGATAATAGGCCTATCTAACTGTACTTCATTCAGATAATTGGCCTATCTAATACGGTTTACTTACTATTTAAACAAAAAGTGCTGAAACATAAAATAAAAAATACATTTATTCATTATCAAAAAATGCAAATTGCTTCATGGGCATATTTTGAATCATAATCCCCGACGTCATTAGCACTGTAGAATGTTTCTGTAAAGAAAAAAAATACAAAACAATTAAGTACATTATTAAGGAAATTATATTTGAGACGTATTTAAAATATCACGTCTGAAACACACACACACACACACACAAAAAACGATTATTCATATTACTGTACTTAAATAATGATGAGTCGGTCGTTTTAATGGACTTTACGAATGTTATTAATTATATTATCTCTTAATACTATAAAAATTAATTTTATTTACAGTAGACATAGACCTATTAAATATCCCAAACCGACTCTGGTAGTACAGTACCTCGACTCAAAACACTAAAAAAAAATTGCAAAAAGCGTTCAATTATGATTAAGATAATGATAAGACAGTCGTTATAATTTTGAACCTTACGGAATGTTATTTACGAAAATTATATTTAAAATATCGTTAGAATTACCTTTATTTGTAGACGTATTAAAAAATCTGGTACCCTACCACGCAGGAAACATGAAAATAATAATGAGACGGTCGTTTTATCTAGATACAAACATTATTTATATGAATAATACAGTATATAATATTTAGAATATCGGAGAGTGACGTATTTGAAATATTCTAAACATGAATGTGTTTACCTGCTACGTCTGAAACACAAACAGTTACATAAATAATAATGAAACGATATTTGGAAATATTACAAACTTAAGATGACTTTAGACGATTTTCGTTTTCTAAAATTAACTGTATTCAATTACTGTACTGCACTTCTATTCAAAACTCTACTAGTCAACCACGCCTGAAACACCCTCCGTACTAATAACAATAGAGACAAAAGAGTGTATTCAGATTACATGACAGTACTGAAGGAAAAGTCGTAGCAGAACTCTAGTAAAAGATCGTGAATAAACAACTTTACAAGCCCACGTGACCGTTCGTAGACCGCAAGTTCCGATTTTTAGCAGGAAGTGTATGCT
>NW_022741244.1:0-645 GCF_011630105.1 Anneissia japonica
GGGGGAAAACCTTGAATTTTGAAGAACAAAGTCATTAGACACCCAGCTCAAAAGTCGAGAAAGGTAATTTCCAGCCATCTAGAAATCTAAATTTTCCCGGGGGAGGAATGTTGACCCCACCACCTAGGTTTGATTCCCGATCTGCATGATTCATATTCCCATTCATCTTATAAGTGGGCCCCCCACTTTAAAAAACGTTCCGCCGGCCCTGTGATATAGCTAAATCAATTCTCTTGAAGACGTGTCCCTTTATTTTTCATTTTGATCACGTCAACATGGTCAAAAAGAATGAATTTTCGGAGCCCTTTTATCTCTCATTCTTAAAAGATGTAAAATAATAGAACAGATGAGGGCGGCAGACTGTATTTCGACGCTATCAGACTAATATATATAGGTTATGTGAAGGAAAAGTTCGTGTGGCATTACCAACTAACAGGCGGTTTTAAATACACTTGACAATGTTTAATTTTGTGTGCTATTACTGTACACGCACACATGGTGCGTGTCTGTTAAAAATTGAAAATTCTCAATATTGCTATTCAGATAGTTTAAAGAACGTTTCGGGTCATTTTCAGCATTTCAAAACTTTCCATAATTTACCCGCCGTACGTTCATTTCCACGCACACAGCACATATTAAAGCTGT
>NW_022741245.1:0-741 GCF_011630105.1 Anneissia japonica
ACCATTCAGCAAACAACATAAAACAAAATTCCCACGTCGAAGCATGCATAAAACGTACAATTTCATGAAATTTGGAAATAGAGCGGACTTCCTTATGATTTTTCCTTATGTTGTGGTCATATTAGAATATAATATCACTAAAGACCATTCAACAAGCAACATGAAAAATAGGGCCTATATCAAACTTTTAGGTTAAAATTTCCGCTTGCGAGCATGCATATAACGTAATTTTTTAGATATATATTTTCATGACAGTCGAGAATGTACTGATTTATATAACTTATAGATAATTACTGTTGTCCAATTTTGTGCATTGAAAATGTGATGACGAACTCGGGATACGACCCTCGGTTGACACTCATATCAAAGGGCATGTTAATTAACCTTGCACAACTGAGCCTGTCGTCACCTGCTACAGTGCCTTCTCCTCCTTATCATCATCACATTATCATCATCATCATCATCATCATCATCACCGCAATTATTATTTGCTAAAATGGGGGAAATCTATTGATTCAGTGTGTATAAATTCATCAATAGAAGTCTCGTAATGTACGTAAGTGCATTTCTCAGCATCTAGAAAAAACAAAACGAAGCTAGGAGAACCCCAAGACTAACTGCAAACCACCCCCCCCCCCAAACCCCCCCCCCCCCCCCCCAACGTCTAAATTAATCTTCCAGCGACGGAACAAGCAAACATTAGGTTTTCCTCCCATGACCCGCCCACTCAGGGAACACATT
>NW_022741246.1:0-692 GCF_011630105.1 Anneissia japonica
CGACCTTGACATCGTGGTTGACAGATTTCGTGCAAAATTTCCAAAACGTGGAATTTCGCTTTGAATAAAGAGGATTTGAAAGTAAATTAGATGGTTACATTGCAAACTCTTTGTTTCTTGTTTTATTCAAAATGTTTTGGTTTTGGAAGCAGATTTCAACATTATAAAACAGCTTACAAGAATTCATATTCTAGTAGCTCGATGTCTATCAAGTAAGTAATAAACAATTGCCATAATTCGTCAAATATCAGTGACTGCCATGGGGTGAAGCCCCACTGGAACCCCACCGCAGTGGCATAAGCAAGAATTTAGTCTAATGAAACTTGTTTATCATCTTGATACCTTCTGTCGAAAATTGACCATACCGTCGTCCACACCGATCGATCTTACGAGACGTTGTTATGTGGGTGTTTTATAGATTACGGTATTGAGAATGGTAATATCACCGAAAAAAAAGGATAAAACGACAGTTGAATGACCAACAAAGACAACTGAAGACAATAGGTCGTCATTAGAAGTTATTTAGTATAACTTTATTCGGAAAATTAATCTAAAAATCGAGTTGCCGTCCCCGGCGTTGTCAGTGACGTCGTATGATTTGTGTGCGATTTTTACCAATTAACCCCTAAGTAATACCCGATTCACACGTACAAAAATCTTACCAAATGTAACAAAATGTAACCAAAAGTAAC
>NW_022741247.1:0-851 GCF_011630105.1 Anneissia japonica
TCTCTTGATTGAACCACAATAATAATTATTATTTTAATGGTGATTTGCAAGATGTAAGACAATGACAGTGAAATGGCTACAAAGATTCGTTTTACTAGAGACGGCTCCATGGAAAAATATCCCTTCCACCTATTTGAATAAAGTTGTAAATCAGATTCAGATTCGAAAAGCACTAAATGTTTTGCCCAATAATTGAGAGCATACTAAGGTTACAGAGAGGTTATTTCCGCTTGGTTTGATGCCCGTAGTGGGAGCATAAAATACCGAATTTCTCCTACTGATATTTTAAACCAAGTAATTTGGGGTAGTAAGGAAATCCATATTGATGGTAAAACACTGAGGTATGTTCCATATGTGTCTGATCCAGTGACCGGTTGTAAATGTAAAGCGCATAGTGGTTAGCCTACAAAACCCTGCTTCTCAACCTATGGATCGCGACCCAAATTTGAGTCGCCAAAACATTTCTAAGAGTCGCGAGATTCTTCTGACTTAAAAAACAAAAAAACAAAACAAAACAAAACAAAAACTTTGGTAAAGCGCCTTTCGAAACATAGTGGAAAATACTTCTGTATAGCGGCCAGTCCTACAAAGGACTAACTTAATTGATAACCCAGTCGTAGTAGCTACGAAGACGAAAGTGAAATTATTGTCAACCCAAAACCTAGAATCAAATCTCATGGTTGCACAGTCGCCAATCTCTCCAAGGAAGATAAATGAAAATTAGGCAGGAATAACTTCACATTAACAAACGTACCATCAGTCAATAAAACTGGTTTAATATGATCAGTTGCTTCTTTGCTTTTTGAGTTCCTTTGAGCCTTTTTGACGAGTGGGTGGGGACGTACAAGTTT
>NW_022741248.1:0-4082 GCF_011630105.1 Anneissia japonica
ATAGTGCAGATTCTGTCGATGACCCAGTTAGTGACGCATTAGAGCCTTCTGCTCTGAGAGTTCAGATCAGACAGTCCCCATATCTAGACGCGTTTCACCAACATCATACCGTTCGAATCACAGTCGACAGTGGGGCAACAGGTAACATGATATCAGTTTTCACAGCCACTGTATTAGGTGCATCCATCAAAACTAGCTCCCAGTCCGCCCATCAGGCAGACGGATCATCCCCACTCATTGTCATAGGCGAAACCTCTATTGTGTTTACTAGGGACGGCAAGGAATTTAAATTTGAAGGTCTTGTTGTCGAGAAACTCGATGTGGACGTACTCGCGGGCACCCCATTTATGGAGTTGAATGACATAGCCATTCGTCCAGCTAGGAGACAAATAATTCTGGGCGACGGAACTACCTATGTATATGGGTCCCGTCCTATACATCCTAGTCCTCCTAGCGTGCGCCGCGCATGCGTTCTGCGCGCTCCAGAGGGAGAAACTACTATTTGGCCTGGCGACTTTATTGAGTTAGATTTACCACCTGACTTCTCCCAGAATGATGATGTTTTTGCTCTTGAGCCTCGTGACACTTCTGCACTTTTAAGATCCTGGCCCCCGTACGTCGTTATTTCTAGTGTAGCTGGTAGAGTCCGTATCCCCAATTTTACCAACAGGCCCCAGGTTGTAAAGCGACATGAGCATTTCTGCCAAGTTCGCCCAACATATTTCCCACCAGCGGAGACCTCTACACCGCCTCCAAGTTACATAGCTAAGCCTATTTCTGTTTCGGCTCATTCTGATAAAGTTAAGTTGGACCCAGATAATATTGTACCCCAGGATATAAAATCAAAGTTCCATTCTGTCCTTATTGAGTAAGACTCCGTCTTTGACCCTGTGATTAAGGCATACAACGGCTCAGTTGGTCCATTTCAGGCAGTAGTCAACATGGGACCCGTTCTGCCTCCTCAACGAAAGGGTCGAGTTCCTCAGTATTCTCGTGACAACTTATACACATCTAGATGTGTATAAGAGACAGCTTCCACTCACAGTTAATCTCGGCATATAGCATAATTATCCAATCCTGAAGCTCTATGATCCCTTCTTTCTTGGTCAAGAAGGAAAGCGGTGGTTTCCGTCTTGTCACAGCATTTGCTGAAGTCGGACGTTACGCAAAGCCCCAACCCTCACTAATGCCTGATGTTAATTCCGTCCTTAGAAATATTGTCAAATGGAAACACCTCATTACCACTGACTTAACTAAAGCCTTTTACCAAATACCCTTGTCTCGAGAGTCCATGAAATATTGCGGCGTAGCAACGCCATTTCGTGGCGCTCGCTGCGCCATGGGTATGCCCGGGTCTGAGACAGCCCTCGAAGAGCTTACATGTCGCGTGCTGGGAGACTTGATCGAGGAGGGTGTGGTTGCCAAACTTGCCGACGACCTGTATTGTGGTGGGGATAGTTATGATGAACTGCTTTATAACTGGCGGCGGCTTCTACAGTGCATCTACAAATGTGGCCTGCGACTTTCTGCTGGTAAAACCAGTATCTGTCCAAAAACCACAACTATTCTGGGATGGACATGGTCTCTAGGGTCTATTCAGGCAAACCCACATCGTATATCTACATTACAATCTTGCATTCCACCACAGACTGTTAAGGGTTTGCGTTCATTTATTGGCGCATACAATGTGTTAGCGCGCGTTATTCCCCAATGTGCTTCCTTCCTCGCTCCCTTAGAGGAGGCAATCGCTGGCCTACAGTCCAAGGAAGCTATATGCTGGAGTGATGCTTTACATGAAGCCTTCAAAACTGCACAGAATGCACTTTCTTCTAATAAGCTTATTATGCTACCACGTCCTGATGACCAACTGTGGATTGTCACAGATGGTGCTGTTAAGAATTTTGGTATGGGGGAAACGTTGTATGTCACACGCCATGACAAGCTTCATCTTCATTCTTATAGGTTTAGGTTTATCTTCGTTTCAATACTGTCTGTTTGAGTTTGTTCATAATCACTTTTCTGTCAACAACTCATATTTATTATGCTCTACTTAATGTCCGGAGGTTATAATCACGCTTGTACTATTGTGATTGACACGTTCTAATCTGTAATAATCTTAAATGTAGTACTGAGTCTGTCTCTTATACACATCTAGATGTGTATAAGAGACAGGTGACATGAGCATTTCTGCCAAGTTCGCCCAACCTATGTCCCACCAGCGGAGACCTCTACACCGCCTCCAAGTTACATAGCTAAGCCTATTTCTGTTTCGGCTCATTCTGATAAAGTTAAGTTGGACCCAGATAATATTGTACCCCAGGATATAAAATCAAAGTTCCATTCTGTCCTTATCGAGTACGACTCCGTCTAGATGTGTATAAGAGACAGCTATGGGCGGTCTCTCGATACTCCATCTTGGATTGATCGGACCGTTGTTTTGTTGGCTGTAATAAAGCTTTGTTGTACACTACTGCTAGTGTGTCCGATTGTAGTCTTTGTACTGTGGTTGTTTCTTTTCCCCACTGGCGCTGCACACGTTATTTTGACAGTATGCAGTTCGTTATTTTGTGTATTGCGTAAGTGTATATTATAATCTGTAGTTAATTTAATTGAATGATATGTGTGCATTGATACAATAAGTTATAAGTATGTTATATTATAATATGTAGTTAATTCATGTCCGTATTCGACTAATGCCGGTATTGAATGCATTGTTAATGCTGTACATTTACATGAGTTGTTATTATTGTTACTGTACATTCCGCTAATGGGGAGTGATTGTTATTACTTATAATCGTTATATTCTTGTTTAGTGAAGTGAAGTTATGGAAGTTTTGGTGGCCAGTAATAGTCTGAAGTTACAGAATTTTTGGTGGCCATTATTAGTCTGTAGTTAACAGAAGTTTGTTGGAGCGTCCAATAGTCTGTAGGTTCAGAAGTGTTGTTGGAGCGTGCAATAGTCGTAGTTTACAGACTGGTGCATTAAGCAGACTCTAGCTTGAGGTAAATACAAGTTATTACACCATTTTAATAGGCTATGCTATTTAATCTTCAAATTGTTTCTGATGTTGGTGTGTTGCCAGGTTATATCAGAAATTTTGTTAAATTGTATAACTTGCCTAATGTTGTTATGCTTGATATACTATATAATTATAACGCATTATATAATTCTTGTTTGGAATATATATTTTGTAGGGTTTTGTTTCGTATAGTTCGCTTTGGTTTATGTGCAAATAAAGCGTTGAATGCTACACACAGATGTCTTTTGATTGATTACCAACCGAGTCTAAACTACTCAAGGAATATTGTACCTCCCTTTTCAATATCTTTCTAAAGTCGAACCACGACAAACTGCTGCGAGCAGAGTACAAGAGGCATCGTGCATCTATTTGTGGAACTTCTACGCGTCAGTACAAGACTTTAGTGATATTATCAGCCCTTGAGTTGGAGATGATATCATGGACAGATAAGAACTTTACATTTGATTCATTTTGTTGTATTACTGAATGAATAGAGAAGATAATGTGAATTGTTATTATGTTGAAGGTAATAGCATTTCTATTTGGATAATAATGTTATAATGTTATTGGGTAATCACTTTATTATGAATAGGCCTGTTACTCTTGGTGAGCTCTGAATCGTTGCCTTGATGTGACTGTAATGAGTGAAATTGATAATTATTAATTGTTTAATTCTCACGGTACGGTTTATCGATATCTTATTTAACTGTTTGTAATCAGAATTGCATGTATAGGTCCATTTGTTATATTGCGATATGCCTAAATCTGAGAAACTTGCTTTGGTTTTGGTGGCATGATTGCTGCGTTCACTGATGTGTTAAAAGGTGTGAATGTTAAGTCCCACCTCCTATTAAAATTTCTAAATTTAAGGTCACCCTAAAGCCACTGGAGATATTACATTGTGTGAGTGGCTTGAGGATTTTGAGACTTGCTGTGCGCATTATCAGTTGGATGGAGATGTAAAGTATGATGCCATGGTTAGTCATTTGGGGGGATCTGCTAAAGATGAAGTGCATTATCAAATGTCTGTATTAGATTTTGGAAAAAGATGTGAAGAAAGCG
>NW_022741249.1:0-1884 GCF_011630105.1 Anneissia japonica
TTTCCAAAAATCATACTTGCTTTCCTTGACACTTATTTTGAACCTTACCATTAAAAAAATGTTTAAAAATCCACACTATCCTATATTTTACACTTTTAAACTGATTGTACTGTAGGCCCTACCAGAGAGAGAGGTACATTCCCAATACATTATGGTCTTCCACATCTATAGCACATGATACAGTGCATAGCAAACGTTATGTAACCACTAATAAATAATACTCAGGTCCAGTGGCGTAGGTATGGGCAGTGCAGTCAGTGCACAGCACTGGGGCGGGGCTATTGGGGGCTCATTTAATAGGTATAATGATCTAAAAATTTAACTTTAAAAAAATCCTATTCAAACTTTAAAAGGACCCTTCAATAATATTAGGTTTTAGAGGCTATAGTTATTGATTATATTCATTACAATTTAACTATTAGGCCTACCTATTTCCCAAACGCTGCAAGTAAAAAAAAACAACAACAACAACAACAACAACAATACAAGCCCTTACGTATACGATGGACTAATATACTTTTTGAAATCACTTTTCTAAAGCAATACAATATCGTCACGCACATTTTGTGTTTGTGGTACAGTATTTTATAGGGTTCAACTATTATTGTGTAAGTTTTCAAACACTTCAGATCATCATAACTTCATGAATACATTTTAGATTCAGACTACGTATCCTTTCTAGAGAAATGAAGAATCTTAACAATGAATTATTTCATCAGTAAATATATTTAGTATCAATCTCGTAGATTTTTTTGTTCTTTTCGACTTGGGTACAGATTTCGCTTGAATGCAGACCTTTAAAATGAAATCATCGACTTATATCTCTTCTCATCAAGTCTATTAAGTTTTTTAATAATTAATTTTTATAAACACAATCTGGTTTGGAAAAAAAAAGAAGGCAAAAACGTTTTCTGGTGTAATACTACAGTAATGAGTATAAAGTAAGTATGGCATAGACAACTGTAAATAATATTACTTCGTGGATTGGTATGTAGGCCAATAATTTTGTGCATACTCCATGGGATCAGTGGATACTCTAGATGACCTCCATTCAGTTTATGGGCGGACCTGTGGTAACCTGTCACATTCAGTGCAGGTGGTCCTATGAGAGTTACCTGACAAGCCAGATTAATTACCTCTGTGTATTCAAACAAGCCACATCATAAACCAATGGGTAAATCCTAAAAGTAACGCTAACGTGGGCTCAAACGCCTAATTGATTGCCGGTACCTCATCAATGCTTTTTCATTTATGCTATTGTGAAAAGGCGCTAGAACAAAAATGTCTTTAAAAAAAATGTGGAACTTTGAAAATTTTTGGTGGGGTCCTACGACCTTCCACACCCCCCTTGCACACACCCTGGTATTTCCTGTTAATAGATACATTACACTGACAGTGATATCCTTATCCTGTTACCAGGACAACTGTTCCTGTGTTACTAACCACAGATAAGATCCACCTACACATGACCTCCACCGGAGAAAGGTCAACTGTTGCGGGTCAACATAGTGTCTACTGTTCCCTGAGGGACAATACACACAAAAACCCCAGGTATTGATCCTGGTACCAGTGCCGTATCTAGAGGTTTGGCGCCCGGGAGAAAGAGTAGAAAATTGCGCCCCTTCCCTCCCCCATTATAATTATAATACTTTTAAATAATTTGATATTTGTTGTATAGACTTTAAGCATATCCGTACCGTACGTCCAACATGCACTGTCTAAATAACATTATTTAAACCCGAATAACTATTAATTTTCTAGCTCTCATATGTTTTTTCTTACCACGGGTGGCGCCAGGATTTTCCCGAGGGGTCCGAGGTCCGACGAAGGGGAAGATTTCCTTGACGAGAGCAAATTGGGCGCTTGATCGAGCGCCGCTTAAAA
>NW_022741250.1:0-1426 GCF_011630105.1 Anneissia japonica
TTTCCATGAATACTCTCGTGCTTGTTTACTGCCCATTGCTATTAGAAAGATTGATGCAAGTCAACTGGACAGTAGACTAGACAGTAGTACATCGTCCATCAGTTATTCAATAACGATAATAAGGGGATCATACATAGTTCGGATCATTTTCGATTTCTGACCTTCGATGTTGACTTGTCACGTAGACTTACATCCGATTCGTGGAGTTGAGAAAGTAGCCTAACCCTAATAATTTGACCATTAAATACCAACCGAGATGACCGTTGAGATAAAACACGTCTGATTAGATATCATCGCACCTAGAACATTTTTGTTAGCCATATTTGCCCTTGTGCCTTGTGGACCTACTGTAATGCGGTATATCGTACCCTTTGCTTGTTTTCAGATAGGCTTTCACGCAATAAAGGTCTATCTGTATATGCTTGTATTAACAGCACTGATAATCCTAATTGCTATAATTACATATAATATAGGCCGGAATTATGGAGGGCCTCAACGTGATTTAATAGTTTAAAAAAATAACTTACAGCACGTTCGCTATGAATGATGTTTCATAAACCATGTTTAAACAAATAAATTCGAAGCTTTGTTCTGAATGTTATTCTTCAGCAATCTACTTGGCCTGGTTGAGCATGATTAATGCTCCATCCATAGACAAAGAAATTATTTGACATACTAAAAAAGGTTTAAGATACTGAGCATTCGACAACCATGGTGAAATCCTCTTGATGATCAGTAGTATAGTATAACTTAGTTCAAACTAATCAGATTGTAGTAGTTCATTTCGTGGTGAGTATGATTTCATCACATCGAGAATTTCTCAATCCCGTTAACAGGATTTCGTAATTGCAAACTGAACTTCGACAAAGGAACAATGAAAACAGGAGGCGCCTATTTATAGTCAGAACTGTCAAACGGTAACCCCGATTCAAAATCGTTAAAACGTTTTAGGACTATTATATTATATGAAATTACACAACAACCGTTGTTTTTTAGCATTGAATCATCATAACCAAGCCTATTTCAACAGGCAACAACATAACATAATTCGATTTTGCATTATGACAATTATTACTAATATTCAGACGTTAGATGCGTTTGCCTATTATTTCGTATTCTAATGCACAGATTCTAACTCTACACGACCCCAGCTTCGTTCAGAATGTGGTCAGTGATTTATATGACATGCTGCTTCCTGAATTCTTGCGTGGGTCTCCAGAGAAAGTTCTCCACCTGATGGACCATTATTTTTGAATTCTCAAGGATTCAAAGATCCAGAATAATTTAACGTCAAAAATACAATGTGGCAATCTAGATTGTACGTTAGAAGTGCGTGCGATTTAAAACATAAAACTAATAGGGTAAAATAATGTAGCATCAATTATACCAGGGAGGTGTTCAATAGCTAACTTCGATTTTGACTGTT
>NW_022741251.1:0-1224 GCF_011630105.1 Anneissia japonica
AACCATATATCAAGCATAGACCGTCCTTTGTATGAAAAGAATATCTCTGACCGAATTCAAACCTTTAACGTGTCACTATGAAGGCAAGTGTCATACCATACTGTACAGTAGAAGGCACATACAAATATGCATACTGTACCAGTACATGTATAAAGAAACTTATATACTATATTTTAAAATCATTCACATTCAGTGTATTTCTATGCCAGTTATTTCAGAAAGGTTATTCCATTCAAAGAGAACCCTGTACATAAGTACAATATTTTTACTGATTCGAAATATAATACAATGAAAATAGCATGTGTTTTCTGTAGTTGAGAAAAACAAAAATATGTGTTGCTTTGTTTTCTTCTTTCAAAGATTGACTTGAAAATAAAATCTGATGCTGACAATATAAATGTGTAATGGAGTCTCCACTGAGCCCGGCAGACCAGGGAATGGTTAACGTATCTCTGTCAGACAATGAATCAGGTAATATGTCCCCAACTGATAGGTCTGTGTTCTAAAAATAGACTTCAGCTGTCATGCAATGAATTAGGTAATATGTCCCCAAATGACAGGTCTGTATTCTAAAAATAGACTTCAGCTGTCATACAATGAATTCGGTAATATGTGACCCAAGCTCACAAACAGGCTGTAAACTCGTCCTCAGGCATGAGTTGTTATAATGGCATAGAACATATCATTTGCTTTAAAATGACAGTTAAATGAACTCAATCGGGTGTCTGGAAGCAAAGTTATGACCGTTTGAATAATTGTCAACTTATCAACTTTCTTAAATCAAGTTTTGAGAAAAATACTTTTATTTTCGGCAGGTTTCTATTCATTTTTTATTAGCTCCCATCCGAAAATGGCTAAATTTTACCTCTTACAGTTATACTTTATTTATTACACAAAAACCCAATTCACACAAAATTCACATTCTAAGCCCTATTCTGGTTATCGAGGCTTGTTTCTCAGTACAGTGCAGCGCGAGTTTACAGCCCGTTTGTGAGCATGAGTCACATGTTTTTCCCCCCATATATTCACATACAATCAAAAGCAGAGCATTGAGTTTGTCTCTCAAGTGAAATGTCCACCAAGCAATTACATAATAGCAACATTTACATAATGTAGTTAAAAAAAGTGGTATATGGTAATGATTTTTTGATCTGTTTTATCACAGTAGGTCAAAGCTTCACAAGTAGTCGTTCAGTGGGTGATTTCATGGCAACAAGTAACAGT
>NW_022741252.1:0-768 GCF_011630105.1 Anneissia japonica
CCCACCCGTGCATTCTATGGGCTACTTTTTTTTGCAATTTTTTTTTTCATCGACGTCTGCACCGGATGCATTCGACTGAAAAATATATCTTATTCGGTGAAAATCGTCTCGTTACTGCCATCTCCTTCCAAAAATTCAGTTTTTTAGAGTTATATTAATCAACATTCGTTCAAATTTTTACGGGCGCTGACGCAAAAGTCGCGAGCCCGTGCGCACAGGGGATCACCGCAGCGAAGAACGAACAACTTCGTTCGCCCACCTCCAAGATCCTTGCTGTGGAAGACCAACTCGTCCCTTCTCGTCGCTCGTTCCTCTTCGATGGACGTCGTCACGACAGTGGAACAGCAATCCTGTTTTCCTTCCTCCGACGCTGCAACCGTCAGTCTGGTCGGCACTCCTTCGACGGTGAGTCGAACCTCCCGCAATCGATCGGAGGCGCCACGACCGCAGGCGGAGGCGAGGACGCTGAGGACGCTGTCGATATCCGGTTTCGACGGGCACCTCTTTCGGAGGGCATCCAGCAGGGCGGTCGCGTCGACGAAGTCGTTGCGACACGCCGCAAACAAAGGGTGCTGCGAAGCTCCCTCGTGTCTGACGTAGTACGGCGCCGGCCGGAAAAGACCGAGCGCGGCGCACGCTCTCCTGAACTTGGGAGCGTTCGTTTCCTTCTTCGACAGTCGGCGAACGCTCGATAACGAAATCTTCTTCGTCCTCTTCAGACCGTCCGCGAGTTCGACGAAGGCACCGGCGCAGGCCTCCAAAGCCGAC
>NW_022741253.1:0-1736 GCF_011630105.1 Anneissia japonica
CATACTTTTATGATTAAAAATGTGCAAACAATATGTACTGAAATTGGAATTATTGCCTGCTTTGATGACCTAAAATTTCTTACAATGATATCTGCATCGAAAGGTTTTCAAATTCCTCAATATTACACAAACACTTCCAAAAAAGATTGCTGATCAGAGGGAGAGCCTTGGGATTGAAGAATGGAATTCAACTTCATGTTTACTTACCTGTAATTTACACCACTGTGTTTAAAGTGGAACACATACGTGTCTTCAATGGTCATCTCCTCATCATCAGAGACTTTCGAGAACTCTCCTCTGTATTCCAGGAGGAAGCTACCTTTTTTAAAATTCCTTGATGTAAAAAGACCATATCCTGGAATAAAAAAAAAAATGTGATTGTGAGCGTTAAAATAGATATCAAAAAACTCTTGTTTGATACTATGTAACTCTAAAAGTATTTTATCAATTTTTTGTGTGTCAACAAAATGACACACAACTTTAGCAAACGTACATTAGCAGTTGCCGTTGGACAACAGGAAGAGAGAGAAATAGCCTGTATTAACTAGTTTTAATTTATAAATACCACAAAATACATTTAAAAAATAGGTAACAAAATATCTTTTGGTTTGGGAACCATCCTGAGGAGCCTGATGGGAAAGGCACATTGAATAAAATTTTGCAAGTTTATACCAAGTCACTGATGAAGGTTGCTTTTTATCAGAATTTACTGATCCACAACAAAATGGCTCTCGCCCTCTAAAAAATAACAATTCTCCAAATTGTTGTAAACCACTGTCTCCTTGTAAGTAACACGAACTTAACTAGAAATGTAACTATACACACGCACTTGTAAAAATTTATTTCATATTTCATTTTAAATTTACAGTTTTTGGCAGCACTTATTTAAACTCAAAGAAATGTTGATTATCTCACCAATCACATCATCTATGAGTCGCTTTTCAAAGCCACTTTTGTCTTGCCCCAGGCTGCAGAAGTGCTCTGCTTCAGCTGCAGGAGACAATCTTTTCGTCCTAGAAGACATGCTGTTTAAAGAAAAACAGATGCGATGTTACAGAACTTAGTTACAGTATTTGATGTGACAATTATATCATAAAATAGTCTACATTAGGAACTTATAAATTCATTAGCTATTTGGCTAATATGGTTTAACCTTTGCCAACTGTCAGTTGTGTTGTTTAGAATAAAAAATAAAAAAAAACCTCTAATATTTTACTAAATGCGATAAATAGTCCTAAACATTTTTGGAATCAGAACTGTGAATTGTCATGTTAAGTATAAATTAATATCAAGATGCTTGTGACAGGATCATAAATTATGTACTATAAATAGCAGGTCATATTGTCTTAGATTTCAGTTACACTATTGTTATTTTAAGGCTTAGTTAGTTGTTTCTTTAGGGAGAATTTTTAAATAAAGTTAATTATTTTACAGTATATTGGCACAGTGTCACTTCCCAACATTAAAAAAAAAATGTGTTTAAACAATAACATTGTCAAATTAATTATTAGTCTTTTCTTTATACATGTCATAATTATAAAAATAAGTAAATAATATTATTGCACATTTATTTATAAGCCTAAACAATAATTTTACACACTATCAGCATAATACAACTTTATTATATAATATACAAAACTCACAATAGCTTATAGTTACAGTACATAGGCCTAGTTAATATTACACACTATATAATTTTTTTTCAGTTGACTTTAGAAAAAAAAACATAATCAATA
>NW_022741254.1:0-511 GCF_011630105.1 Anneissia japonica
ACGTTTGCTTCGATAAATAAAAAACATAGAAAGACAGCAATATAAAATAGCTAGATGTAGATGTAGACATATTAGAAGCAATATAATTTATTAATTCACAAATATTTCAAACACTCCTGTGTTCTTCCTCAGTGTGAGGACAACTCACACTTTGTCCTCATGTGAACATGTTTGATATGTTGTGACTGTGTGAGAAGAACATTGAGGTAAAAAAAATCAGAATTAAAAGACAGTTAGGCCTAGGTGCAACAGTGCATTAGCGACCATACAGTCTGGTACTACTCCTAGTTACAAGTATTTACATGACGAATAAAATCACTTGGAACTATGATATTAATGTTAATATGTACGGTGACTAGGCTTAGGCTCTGAGAACCCAGAAAACGGGACCAACCGTCTAATCACAAACAACAGGAACCGATATCGTCAGCCTGTATTCTGCCTGTTGTACAGGCTGAGAGGTAGGTAGCTAGGCCTAGTAGTAGAATAGAATAGAACGCTCCGAACCCAG
>NW_022741255.1:0-513 GCF_011630105.1 Anneissia japonica
CCGCCTACCCCAGGTTGAGAACCACTGGTCTATATATACACCCACAAAAACATACACAGGGCTTTAATTCTGTTGGGAGCAAAATAATGTACACAAACTTGTAAATATTTCATTTGTATTTAATAGATACAAACTTTTTTTCGTATATGGGGAGCTACGAGTACATCAGTGAGGATTGGTATTGGCCTATATATAAATATAATTGTCCACAAATACAAAAATATACATTACCATCAAATTAAAAGTACGGTTTTTTAAAAAGAAAACTCTAAAACACTAGTCTCTTATACACATCTTAAAATATAATGGTGCTATTGTACCAACAACTATTTAATTAATAAGAACAATTTTATCATCCCTGGCTCAAAATCTGTAGTTTGTTTTCTGCAAATCACTTGACATAGAAAACGAAGCGAATTACTAGTTTCTGCTTACGCCCTCTGTACTGATATTTAATTTTCAAAAAGGGGATTCCCAAAGCTAAATAACTGGAGATGTCGTAATGTTCACACA
>NW_022741256.1:0-1017 GCF_011630105.1 Anneissia japonica
CCGCCATATTTCGAGTGCTTTTCCGAAAAACTTCAAACTCTCAATGGAATAGTCTTTTTTTCAGGTTATCTCACCATGCCTAACAAAAAAATTACATTTTGACTCAACTTTTTAACATTGTCACTTTTTGCACAAAAGTGCTTATATCTCGCCGAGTTGAACACTTAGTGCAAATTTTTGACCTTCCGCCATATTTCCAGTACTTTTCCGAAAAACTTCAAACTTTCAATGGAATAGTCTTTGTTTCAGTTATCAACTTGAACATAGAAATTAGTGTATTAAAAAAATGTCTACCGATCAGTTTACAGCGCAAAATGATAGAAACACTTCCAGTCACTGAAAGTGTTTTATTATTTTTATTATAATTTTTTCGTTTAAAGATCCGGGTACACATTTTTTAAATTCAATTTATTTATTATTTTTTCCGGGATCTAAAAATCTCAAATTCTTAACATTTCTGCACCTGAGCCCAAATCCATTAATCAAAAAAAAATTATTCAAATTTTCCATAAATTGTTAGGAAATTATTGCACATCTTAATTTTGTGTTTACATCCAGTTGTTACCATTTTGAAAACGAATAAGTAACGTAGTGTCTATAACATTTTTGGAGGCTTTACTGCAGTGCATATTCATGGGAACTTGTTTTATACATGGTGTATCTGACTCGTTGTAACAATAGAATTACGGTTGTTTTATTTAATCAGTTTTTTAATAGTGCTTTTTTTGATAGTGTCTTGATGATACGTAACATTCAGTGGCGGATTCAAGAGCAGCCCGGCCGCATTTCCCCATAAAATTCTCACAATATAATAGAAAATATAGTAAAAACTTTATTAATTTCAAAGTCTTAGACAGTATTTTTCGGCTATCGTGAGTTGGTGCCTCTATTCCCTTTCGGAATGACAAGCAACTAACATCAGCACATTCAGGCAACACAGAACATCTTTTAATACTGTATTTTGCTCAATTCCAGATTTTTTATTTCTAATATAAAGTGCACAGAAACTTTTAGCAA
>NW_022741256.1:1073-1266 GCF_011630105.1 Anneissia japonica
GTAAACACTATTGTTAGTTCTATTCATGAAGCAATACACAGATTTATGCAAATCAGCTGATGTTAACTCGATTGACCCGTTCAAAACCAAACTTGCAGGCATCATTTAGGAAAATCAGTTGACCAGAAATCAAATTTTTAACGCCGATGAGACAGGTCTTTGGTGGCGGCTAATGCCTAATCGTTCGTTGGTT
>NW_022741257.1:0-1257 GCF_011630105.1 Anneissia japonica
AGGCGTCATACTTGATGGAGTCTCTTCTGGTATGGTTACCTCGTCTGCTGAGTTGATTTCTTCGTTAGAGGCTCCTAGCTCGTCGCATTCCTCTTCATCAGCTATCTGTACCATAATAATAATTAAAAAATAATCATGTTTAAACCATAAAACACAGATTGAGATATTTAATTAGGTCTATCTTTATTTTTTTAATTATTATTTTAGATGCCACAATCGGAAGAAGACTGGAGACTGATAGCCCAGCAATTCCACAGCAAATGGAATTTCCCAAACACTCTAGGTGCTATAGACGGGAAACATGTAGCATTGATGGCTCCCAACAACAGTGGGTCGTTGTACTATAATTATAAGAATTTTTTTAGTATTGTGCTTATGGGACTCGTCGATGCCGATTATAAGTTTATTTATGTCGACGTAGGCTGCAATGGGAGGATTTCTGATGGTGGTGTTTTTGATGGTTGCACATTGTTAGAGGCGTTAAATAGAAGGCTGTTAAGCATTCCTGAAAGTGATCTTCTTCCGGGAACTGATGACAACTCATCATTCCATATTCTTGGAGATGAAGCATTTCCATTAAGAACAGATCTTCTAAAGCCATTTCCATTTCGTAATTTGACGTACGCCCAAAGAGTTTTTAATTACAGGCTTTCGAGGGCGAGGAGAGTGGTGGAGAACGCCTTTGGCATTTTGGCAATGAAGTTCAGAGTTTTCTTAACTCGTATTAATCTTTCTCCAGAAAAGGCATCGCAGTTAGTCATGGCTGCATGTGTATTACACAATTATTTGCGTAATGATCCCTACTACGTAGCACCAGGATTACTTGACTACGAAGATAACAACCATAGACTGGTTAAAGGTGCATGGAGGCACCAAGAAAATCCCCTTAAATCTGCTGGTTTGCCGCACAGTAACAATGCCGGAAGACAACCCAAAGAAAAGAGAATCCAGCTTATGGATTATTTCAACAGCACAGCTGGAGCTGTATCTTGGCAAGCCGGAATGATTTGAACAAAAATGGTTCGATTAGCTTCGTAAAGAAATATAATACTGTATACTGCATGCATTTAAGTCGCAGCAACTTTGTTTAATATTGTCATTTTATTATAAGTAAAGGTGTTTTTTTTTATAGTAATAATAATTGTATAATTACCTGGAAGGATGAGATGGTTTCTTTTGCTTTTGCGTGAGGCCTCAAGAAACTTAATTCTCTAATTATCCAATTCTGGTAGCCAGTCCGGCATAGACGCCCGCTGC
>NW_022741258.1:0-690 GCF_011630105.1 Anneissia japonica
GCATCAGCCGCAACCGTACGTCGTCGAATACCGGCCGCGGCAGATGTGGCGGCCGACGACGACGATGACGAGGAGGAGGAGGAGGTGGAGGACGTTGAAAAGAATAAAAAAATAGACAACAATATGTTTGTTTGTTTTTTTTTTTTAATTCATTCTCGTTATTATCTTGTTACAGATATCTTCCTTTAGTTTCTCTTGAAATATTTTCTCGCGTTGCAATCGTTCCAAGTTTTCGTTCAGCACGTCGAGAACTGCCTGGCACCTGTCTCTTATACACATCTAGATGTGTATAAGAGACAGATGCAACACATCGTTATTTCCCATTCCATTTTGTCAACATATTTTTCGATGAGCAACAGTTCGATTAGGTTTTCGTATTCTTCACATTCTTCCTGTGATGTTGGAAGTTTCAACCAGTTCGCAATTCTCTGGATCTCGATCCGATCGTCCATCGTTGCTTTTTTTGTTGTTGTTGTTGGTTTTTTTTTTTTCCTTGATATATATATATATACACACACATTTGTAGACCTGACGTCATCGTTCGTCAGAGACGATGACGACGTAATACGTGCCTTTTTCGTCCGAGGTACATCAGGAAGAGGATATCGTCGAGTTTATTTGGACCTAGACCGGATTCTCGCTTCACGGCCTCCATCTCCTCTACGCGTTCGCTGTACACGGTCAGCAGTA
>NW_022741259.1:0-515 GCF_011630105.1 Anneissia japonica
CAGGTCTCGCAGGTGTGGCTGAGGGTGCAGGGGGTTTGTTTACATTTCTTCCTCTCATTCCAATTTGAATGTGTACATTTTGTGTCACACCAAAAATGATCATCAAATTTAATACTTAGACTCGTTAGTGCAATGATTTACTTCTCGACAGAAAGTTTTAATCAGTCCGACTTTGGAGTGACGATAATGCAATACCTAGATTAGGCACACAGGGCGACTATTTCCAATACTTGGACTTAAGATATTAACCATGTTATACTAGAGTTTGAGAAGATTTTTGGACAATTATTGACCGGGGATATTTTAGTAGTAAATTCACATGTTACGGACAATCTGAACGTAAGACGAACACGATTTTTGAAAATCCAGAAATGTATATAATGGGCGTGTAAGGCAACCCCACGTTTTTCATCCTACTTTACTATTTTAAGATTCGTCTTATACGCCAGTATATAGACACGATTCAAACCCAGCCATCACATCTCCGCGTTGTTGTCGTGGAATAGCATTAGAAA
>NW_022741260.1:0-1215 GCF_011630105.1 Anneissia japonica
ATAACTCTGGTTTCACCATCATGTTTCTGAAGTAAAACTCCACCAATGCCTACATTGCTTGCGTCCGTCACCAACTGAGTACTTTCTGCATCCAACCTGAAATAGCCTAAACATGTTTCATTAGTTAAGCATTCTGTAAGTTTTACATAGCTATTTTCTTGTTCAGCTCCCCAATGGAATTTAGAATCTTTTCGCACTAATCGTCTTAAGGGTTCTGCAACTGTAGCTAAATTTGGAATGTATCGCGCTGAGAAGTTTACTAGACCTAAGAAGCTTTTATTTCTGCAGTTGTTGTTGGTCTTTTTGATTCTGCTAATGCTCTGATTCTCCCACTTGTAGGCTTAATTCCTTTTGCTGACAAAGTGTGACCCATGAATGTAATCTGTGGTACGGAAAATTGACACTTGTCCTTGTTGAGAGTCAAATTTTTCTCTTTGAATTTTTTAAGCACTACACTAAGTCTCTCATCATGTTCAGCCTGTGTTCTTCCATGTACAACAATGTCATCTGATATGTTGGCTACACCTTCACACCCACTCAACGTCTGACTAATCACTCTTTGGTACTTTTCTGGAGCAGCATTTATCCCAAACATCAACCGTTTGTAACGATATAGACCTTTACTTGTTATGAATGTTGTGATGTTTCGTGATTGCTCATCTAATTCAATTTGATGATAGCCATAATTCATATCTAATTTCGAGAACACTGTACTTTCATTCATCTCATACAGCACTTCATCAACTGTGGGGATTGGATGTCTCTCCCTCTTAACTGCTCTATTTGCCTGTCTCATATCTACGCAAAGGCGTATATCACCATTTGGTTTTGGAACTACTATTACGGGACTTACCCAATCACTCGGTTCATCTACCTTTTCGATTATGTCAAGAGATTCCAACTCGTCTAATTTGTCACTCACTTTATCTCTAAGACTAAGGGGTACTCTATACATATTCTGAGCAACTGGCGTTACCTGTTCATCAATAAATAAATGTAACTTGTAATCTTTTAATTTACCAATACCTGTAAACACCTGTGTATACTTATCTTGTACATTATTTATTCCTTGTGGGATGCCGATATTTAGGACTCCAAGCTTCATTGCCGTATCATATCCCAACAAAGCAGGACCTTTCCCTTTCAGCAGATATACTTCTGCTGTTATTTTGGGAGAACTATTGTTACCTGTATCTTTAAAAATCGAAACATTTG
>NW_022741261.1:0-504 GCF_011630105.1 Anneissia japonica
GTAGGCTAATATGGTAGTGAATTAAAATAAATGGACTTAAAGAGAATGCCTAAATCTGGTACTTAAATTAGAAAAATAATGCTAGCCCAATTTTTTATAACAAATTTTACCATCTCAAAATGTTCATGAGTATAATACAGTAAATCACTAAACAATAAATTGTATTTAATCCTTTCATTGGAAGTTCAATTAATTTTGATTCTTTTAAACGAGCAAATCGACAATTTCATTGATTGTGCTTCTTTTCACATTTGACTTTTCTCACTATTTCATAGGAATGGCCGACCACACAGATAAAAACGCCACTGACACGAGTATGCGTTCATCAATATATGTTATTGCCGTCATCCAAATCTTCATACTTGTCGTCATGAGCTTGGTTGGAATTTTCGGAAATATGTTAACAATCATTGCGATTCTTTGTACAAATAAATTACAGATTACAGCAAACTATTTCTTAGTGAATCTGGCCATTTCCGACATTATTGTCTGTTTAATTGCCGA
>NW_022741262.1:0-1243 GCF_011630105.1 Anneissia japonica
ATTTTTCTTACATTCATAACGTACACAGTACGTACATTCATGCTATGTACTCAACGTGGACGTGACACTTTTAATAGGCCTATCTTTAATTAGTGCAATTTTAGGTGCTTTTATTTTTGTTCATCTAAAAATAAAATTTGAATGATACCGCCGCCCAATTTACATAAACACAAAAACATTAAAAAAATAATTAGGCTATTTGACACTATATCGACCGGACGACACAGAGGAGAGTTTGAATAGTTTATGTTTTCAAAACCCTTTTTGGATTGTTGTTGGCAATGAGTCGATTGATGATAAACTAGACTCAGCTGGCTGGATCATCGCGAGCGACGGCAGTCCGACGGACGTAATGAAGAAAGTAGTTTTATTATAATTATCGATTGTTCTGAATCTATAGAAATGGCTGAAGATATTGAAAGGTTGGATGATTATGTATCAATTTTATTTCTCTACTACATAGTTATTTGTAGACTGCCGTGTACTGTATGAACTAGTCAATTCTGTTGCTAGCCTAGCTGGGCATCCCAGGCCAACACCGCCGGTTGTGGTCCCGTGCGTTGCCTAATCTAGTTTGTGACAGGCCTAGGCTAGAATTAGCCTACTGGCGTATACTGGGGTCCTACTAAAAAACGCCCGGGGCGCCCGGAGACGCCCGGGGAGCCCGGAGACGCCCGGAGCGCCTGGATGGACGGCATGTAAGTTATAAACGGCTGTGATACGGCCAGAGAAATACTAGGCCTAGGCCTGGGCAGGAGAACAGCAGGAGCCTATAGCTAGGAGGACCGGAGATATTATTAATTTGTTATTAAAGAAGACTGCAAATATTGAATCGGTTAATATTTAGCTAGGCCTAGGCCCCTAATATCTTGATCAAAATATTCATTTTCTTTTATTTTTTCAGGAACCCAAAGGCAGAAATCCTACTGTAGTAGGCCTTACCCAAGAATAAGAAGCCTGTCAGCTGAATAGGGCCTATCTTAATTAGAATATTATAATATTTAATTATTTACAGTACAGTATGGAAATAATGATCATGTAAATAATTTCCTGCATGGGTAAATTTGCTCATTGTATTTTTCAGGAACCCAAATGTTGAAGCAGAACTAAGAATAAGATTGGGTACTAAAATTGGGACCACTAACATTACCATAGGTACATTAATTAATCCCGACCCGGTCGTCCTCGGATTCCTCTGAGCGTATCGAGAGCGCCCAGGCGCTCCCGGCGTCTATTGAGGGCG
>NW_022741263.1:0-644 GCF_011630105.1 Anneissia japonica
TTACCCGTTGATAGTATGTTAGTTCATGGTACTGGTAGTCATTGAAGGGAAATTTATCACCCATCACCTCAAAAAAATGAACATCAATCCCTAGATCAGAGGCAGCCTTTAGAAATTGAAAAATATAGGGAAAAAACATAATATACTAGATTTTTCAAAATAATGATAACATGATATAAAAGCTCAAACCTCCATTTGACGACAATAATAATAATTTTATTATTAACAACAATTAAACAGAAGATACTACACACATTACTTCCACCAAACCATGTCATACGTGACCCTGTCATCCTAAAATTAATCACTTCTTCCTTAGACCTACAGTATCAGCCCCTCCACTGAAGTTTATGATAATCTACTCATTGTTCTTTGGATAATCATAAAAAAAAATGGGTGCAATGAGACAACAGTGGGTTCCTAAGAGTGATCATGGATTTTTTTTTGCCAAACCAAAACCAACCCCATACCTCATAAATGTAATAATAAAGTCCCAAACATTGCCAGGTGATTTGTTAAATGAATTTGTTGGTAACAAAAAATCCACTGTGTAATAATCCTACTTACCCACTGTGTGTCCTGCCAGCTCTCGACAACCTGGTACCACTTTTGCACTTTTTCTTTTAGCTTTCTTTGCCAGACTT
>NW_022741264.1:0-765 GCF_011630105.1 Anneissia japonica
GGTAAGCATGTGGACATATTTCTACTGAATACAGAGTAATAATACAACAACAATATAAATTTACATTTTACATTCAAATCATATACAGTAAAAAAATTAAATTTAAAAATAGAAATAAAAATATTTCACTTAAAATAACAGTGTAACTATAAATTATCTTTAAGAAACAATAAATCTTGTAGGATTTGAACCGTAAACTAAGATTAGAAGTGGAGTGCCTTCTACATAAAGTGAATGAAGAGCATGTTCTACTATTATAGTACTTACCTTTTCAGAGAGGAAAATCAAATTAGGTTTCTTTCTCAATTGTTTTAGCTACTACAATAATGTTTATTATAGGCGTACAGTATATGACGCTGACTTGTGTGAACTGCTTCAAAAAAGGAGTGATGGTGATGAGACAATTGCCCTTGACCCTCCCAGGACAGTGCCTATGGTCCAAGGGTCAACAACAACACACTAGACCCCCAGGACATTGTCGGTACGGTCCAAGGGTCACCAGCAACACACTAGACCAAACACAGACCTCCACAATCACTGGACAAACATTTGTTGTTCAAATAGTTGCTCGCCCAGCCATGTTACATAAGATAACCTGTAACAGACAAAACCCTAGAGCAGTAAGCAATCTTTTAGAAAGTGCCACAGTAGTTAAGCCAGAGGTTAGGTGAGGTCCCCTCTTATCTGTTATACTGTATAATATGAACGTAGTGTCCATAACAATATATTAAGCAGCTATTTTCTATTGTTAAGGTAAAGGCTGTG
>NW_022741265.1:0-526 GCF_011630105.1 Anneissia japonica
TCAAGTCGTCGTTACCTGCCCGTTCTTCAAGGAACACAAACTGAGGGTCTCTCGCTTTCACAACCCCTTTCACAGATGCAAGTTGCGGCATACCGGCAAGCCAATCGGCTGGACTTAGAACAATTTTCGACTTTTCTGGACTTAGAAAAATTTTCGATATTTCTGGACTTAGAAAATTTTTCGACTTTTCTGGACTTAGAAAAATTTTCGAGATTGCTGGACTTAGAAAAATTTTCGAAAATCTGGACTTAGAAAAATTTTCGAAAATCTGGACTTAAAAAAAAATGTTCGACTTTTCTGGACTTAAAAAAATTTTCGACTTTTCTGTCCGGTGCCGGACACGTTGTTGCGTACACAAGCACCGGCGCCGGGTGCACCGCCTCAGTAAACGAACACAGAACAGACGTCGAGTACGTGGACGCGTCCGCGATCCTCAGACGGACGTCGAGTACACGGAAGCATCCTCGGATCTCCTACCGACGTCGAGTACGCGGACGCGTCCGCGAATCTCAGACAAACATCGAGT
>NW_022741266.1:0-2614 GCF_011630105.1 Anneissia japonica
AAATAGCTGGCTGTCATGGTAAGGCAATGCTTCCACTGAAAGATTATTAAATTAGTCATTAGCAAACATGATTGTTATTAAGACCACATTTGGGACCAAGGTTTCTATGGTCTTTAGCAACTTTGCTCTCTAATTAGAATAACATTTGTTAATATGGGACTGCAGAAAAGTGGTTCTTAATTGGAGGTGGTCTCCAATTCGAGAGAGAGTCTGTAATTATAAAGCCAGGCACAAACTATGTCGGACAAAGCTCAGCTGACCAATGGACAGGAGTAGGCTGACAAGCGTATAGGGGGTGTGCGATGCACAGAATGTCGATGCCAGATCTTTGATGTGCCGAGATATGCGTCGTTTTGTTGAATTGCCTTTTTCTGAATGCCTCTCCGATGCAATGCCTGACTTTATGATCTCTGAGCAGATTACTGTTCAAAACAATACGTCACAAGACGTGTCTTGGTCTCATGGAATTGTTTCCGCTGAAAAATGCCAAAACAGCATGAATCTGGCTCAATGCAACTGATCTACCAAATTAGGTGGAATTGTAGAAGTTGTGTAAGTACAAAATGGCTGTGCTTGACCATATAGTTTTAATAGAATATTATAGTTAATCTTAAAGTTAGTTATCAAAGTTAAAATGCTCAGTTAAATGTTTAAATTAATTGTTAAATTAGTGTTACAATTATATTGTTAAACTTTTACCATATTATAATATAAATACATAAAAAGATGCTACTCTAAAATAAGAAAATAACCCGTTATTACTAACAGAAAAAAGAAATTGCCACCTTACTGCATGAGCGCCAGTAAAGATAAATAAATACATAATTCAATTCAACAAACATTTATCATTCAAATACATTGTACATGCGTTAAATAATTAAAAAGCTAGAAGGTTACTACTTCAGATTAATTATTAATATTCTATATTACCTTTAATATCTCGGAAGACATACGAACCGATGAATGACATGAACAAAACAGAAACAGGCAAAGCATAGTCAGTTAACATCTCTCTTTTGCTGGCATCTAATAAAGGACTAAATTAATCAAATAAAAAAAAAAATCAAAATTAGGCTATGTTCAGACACGAGATACGCTAGCGCAATGTTAATCAAGTGGTGCGAACTTGTGTGCAGCATAGCGAACGCCAGTATCACCGTGCAATCACTGACATACGATAATCCACCAACAGACCACGAACTATCTATCGTACACCACTGACTTAAGACAGTCATGCATTAAAGATCGGCCAGGAATTGACCAATCACAATGCGCCTACAGTAGTTGTAAACAAGAAATAAAATGCGCAATTACGAATAGGACTATTTCGCGCAGATACTACGCTAGCGTTCGTTAATCGCCCAGTCTGGACATTGCGCTAGTTACGTCACAGATTAAACATACGCTCTAAATTAGATACGCCTGCCGTATTTCTAAGAACTAAACATAGTCTCAAATATTTTGTTTCACATGTGCTTTACATTAAAACATAATTGTACCCATCAGGATTTCAAGTCAAGGGATTGGTTACTGATCAGTTGCTACCCAACTGAACTTTAAGAAACTGAGTTCATATGGAGGTCATACTAAAGTATCTGTCACTCTTCAGTATTCCTATTAAGAATATGTTTTTTAAAAGTATCGATTACAGTAAAAGGAAAAAGACATATACAAAAATAAATATATATACATATACGAATACTTTTCATTCAACACACCATTAACACTGGCGAATTTAGAAGGGGGAATAAGCTCCCTCTATTTTCTTTTAAATAATTTTTTTTCTTTCTTTTTGCAAAGTTTATCAGAAAATTACCATGCAAAATTGCAAAAATCAGATACAAAGTTAAATTAATGATGATGCTACAGGTTTAAGGGGGATTTTCCCCTTGTAGCCCTACCGGTGACTCAGAGACTCCCACTCAATACACACATTCATTCCCTCCGTCTTTCTTGCCGGGTGGGATCCACCCTGATTAACACCATTAAGCAAACTTGTGTACAAGACAAATTAACCATTTTATCATTCACATATAATATAGAATAATTCCAAAGCAGGCCACACATTGACAAACTGTCAGCCATTGACTCCATTACGATTTGTGACAGCGTTTGTTGCAACACTGGATGTCAATCTTTAGCGAAAGTTGAGCTAATCGTCCTTTAAAACAATTTCATTAAATATATTGTGAGCTGGCCATCAGGGCAAGAGTTTTAATCAAACATTTTACACACAAAAGCAATACCTCCACAATGAAATATATCACAAACCTGCGAAGATTGCTTACCTCTTAGTTGAATTGTACAACATGATACCGACCCATAAAGTGCCAAACATCAGTATAACATACAACAGACTGACTTCCCTATTACAATAAGTGGTATCTTCCAACGCATGTGAGTGAGTGTATTCTAAGGTTTTATTAATAATATCACACTCTGAATTATAATATTTGTCAAAGTCTGAAAATATAAACAATAGAGCAATGTTATACTTTTGATATGCACATTCTATTTTACAGTTCACTGGTATCAGTGGCGTATCAATGGGGAGTGTGCACGACCCTCCAAAAATTACTCCCGCCCCCCCCCCTCCTCCCAGTCCTCCAAAAAA
>NW_022741267.1:0-2791 GCF_011630105.1 Anneissia japonica
TTTTTTATTTATATATTTCATATAATAATCTTTATTTTTTGTAGTAGGTCTTGTTGTTAATAACTCTTTGTAAATGGTCTTAACTTTTCTGACTTGCTTTTTACTTGTTAATTTGGTTTTCTTGTTGGACGCACCTTCAGAGGAAGTGTGCCACTGTTATAAAAGTGAAGATTCCAATTAAATTATTATTATTATTATTAAAGGCAATTGCCCTGTCATTTTTTATGTGTAGGCCTATGATTTTAATTCAGATATTAAGACATTCCCTAATCACCACCCCCGCCTACCCAACTTCAGAAAATTATCACAGCTGAATCAAAACGAACGAGTTGGTCTTGAAAATCCAGACACTGTTTCGTTTAATCACTACAGTACAGTATAATGCAATTCATTATAAAAGCTTTTAAAATTGGACTTTTAAAAGAAGTTCTATGTATATTATTTTGCAAATCTTGTGGGGAGGGGGGAGGGGTGACGTCTCATTTTGCCGGGACAGCATCGAAGAAGCTATGAAATGTTTTCGTCTCGGCAGCGAGAAATTGATTCGCCTGGCTGATAGGCGCCGGTTTGGCCTTGCCATGGGAGACTGTTATTGAATACATAAAACTTTAAAAGGCCAATGTGCTGTCTTCAGATTCAGGGAACGAAAAAAGGGATAAATAGGGCGGAAGCTAGAGCGGTGAAAAAGATGAAGAGACCCGGGCAGGTGGTCGACGAGGACGTAGTCGTGTTTGTCCCTATGGAGCCGATTTCTTTCGCCCCCTTTAGCTCCGGTCAACCCAGCATGTTCGGCCATCGAGTCAGCATGTCTGGGCCTAGAATGGTCGAAAATTTTAGAGCAGGATAGTGTTTTGTATATGGTTGCTGGACATTTCAGGATAGTTCCCCTCATCCAGCCTGGTAGGAATACAGCACCAGCAACCTCAGTCGTCATCCCATCATATGGACAATTTTAATGTTGCCAACGAGAGTCTACACTACAGACTAGAGGCACATACGAGTGCCTTTAAAGATAAGTTGTTTTATGATTTTATTTCTTCGAATTTTCACAAGCATAACTGGCAAGTTAATCAAGGGGGTGGGGGGGGAGAGGAGGTTGAGACAACATAGTAAATTCTGGCTGCAGCATTGTTCCAATAAATTTATTTTAAGGACACCATCCTTTCTGGTTACAAAGTTCTGTTACATTCTATACCGGTGGTGGCCACATTGCATAACAATATGTCCGCTCTTAATCATTTGTTTGTAGGGCAATCCTTCAATTATTATTGGCGGAAGGCCGGATAGCGGAGTGTAGGCCCCTTTTATTGTTAATCCTCTCTCAGTTTCCATTCAAATGTCAGGTTTTCTGGGAGACTTTTTTATCTACAATTACAGACCACACATGAGGGAGTTATGTATAAAGTTACCGGAAGTGATTAATTCAATTCAATTCAAAGTTTATAGTTTTCATAAAAAATAAAGAAATTTGTCGTTGGTACACGTACACTAGATACATATTAACACAGAACATAAAAAACAAAGCAAGTGCCAAAATAAGTACTCGCGCGAATAAGCGTCCGGGCGCTTAAAATATTTTTTGCACTTTCTGAGGAGCGCTTATTCAAACGGGGTGCTTATTTAAACGGGGCGCTTATGAAAACAGAGTGGAAATTGAGGGGGCGCTTATGGAAAATAGATGAAAATCGATGGGTTCTTATGGGAAATTATTTTAATAATTAAAAATTCAAGAAGCATTTTTTAAATGAAAAAAAGATTATATAAGGACAATACGAATGGTGGTTAGAAAAGATAATCGTTCAGAGAAAATGGCTCATAACAAGAATGCGTGAATATTTACATAACAGCAAAATAGCAGTTGCAGTTAGTGGTGGGTAGTGATTAGCTTGTTGGCCATCGGCCGATTGAGATTAGCAGGATGGCAGGATGGAGCTCTCATCTGTCCAAGAGAAATATCCTTATTTTGATATTGACTGAAGAAGAATGTGTTCCCACTCTACAGCTCAAATCATGCCAACAACCACAGTCCAATTATTGATTGGATTATTGACTTGCTAAAAAGAAAATCTTATGAGGGGGCGCTTATTCAAACGGGGCACTTAAGGAAATTTTACGTTAGGAGGGGCGGTTATTCGAGAGGGGCGCTTATTCAAACGGGGTGGTAATTAACTTGTATATTGACCCACTCTGTAATCTGTGTCGTAATAATATTTGCATTGCCTCAAAGCTACACTCATCAAACTCGATAATACATTTGCAGTGGCTTTCCACAGATTCTAGAGCTACTCTACCTTTATCCTCTTTAAAGAAAGTATCCATTCCTGGTTGGCATATCAGATGTGTTCCTATCACCACGTAGCTTTCCAGGCCAATTATTTTTTTTTTGTATCAGCATCAATACCACTTTGATTACCTCTAATCACAATGTAGGCGTTCTTTTCACAAAGTCCTTCTTCAAAGTTGATTAATTATCAGCTAGCTCTTTTTAGGGATGTTTTTCAAGCTGCCGAACAATTCCTCTTTCTAAGACTTTCTTTGTCTCATTTGGTAGGTACATAAAAAGTTGCCAACTTTGCTAATGACTTGTCTGACAGCGATGCGGAATCCAGTGATCATAAGGCATGATTCAGCTTCTTTTAAAATCAACTACTTCGACTGTTACGATACTTGGGGAATTGAAATCATCTAGCAGATGTTTTCCATCAGCTGATTTCATTACTTTCAGTCTGTCTCTTATACACATCTAGATGTGTATAAGAGACAGGTTACAAAGTTCTGTTACATTCTATAC
>NW_022741267.1:2870-12240 GCF_011630105.1 Anneissia japonica
ACAGGTCTGGAACTGGTATATTTCAGAAACTTCTTTTAAAGTTCTTGAGTTCTTTGTAAAGACCAAAGATAGCACTGTTTTATACATCTTCTTGAAGTCCCTCAAATGATATTGTACTGTATTGTTCTGATCATCCACAATCATTTCAACTCCATAGTTATTATTGCTACCTCCTCAAATCCGAGCAAATAAATTTGCTTGATTTTGAGTGGTTTATATGGTTTCTTTCTGTTATTGATTTCTTTCTTTTAATTTCATCATTCATTATATTAAGTTCATGTGATAGCCAGATCCAAACAGTCTTGACTGCATATTTTAACCCTAAAATCCTCAGAGACGGTGACGAATAAGCACGGTATTAGCTTCACACCGTCAGTATTTTTTTGTTCTCTAAGTATTGCTGAAAAATGTCAAAGCATTCATCTCCAATCTGTCTACAAGGTCACTTTTTGTCAAATTGTTCACTGTAGAATTGTTTGAAATTACTTGTAGCACGTTCTTCCCAATTAGAGGTGCTACTGAGGTCCGACCCTTCTTCAGAGGCATGCAATTTCAAAATGCAGGGATCATCAGGATTATGTTCTATTTCTATTCCAGCTTTGAGCATATTGTCATTGAAAATCCATGTTATACGAGCAAAAGTAAGAAGGTAAGGATCAACAGGCATAGACACTGGATCTGGTTTCAATTGACAGCCATTTGATACAAATTCCCCAAAGTCACAGTCATAGTATAGGCACACTTCTTGATCTCTCTTCTGTTTGATGCTTCTGTTTTAGGACTGATTTCACCACTATATCGTAAAAATCCAGTTAAAGTTAAAAAATTTTAAGCTTTGTTTAGGCCAACCAATCACGGAAGAAATGTTTTAGTGGGGTCATTCCATACGAATTCAACCAAAGTTGAAAAATGATTACAGGTGACCGACTCCGATTTGGCTCAAATTTATTTTGGAGATACCTTTACACGAATAATGAACACATGCAAAATTTTAGACGTACTCCAAGTGGTTTCGGAGATATGGTTCCACAAAAATTGGGTGCCACCCCCCCCCCCCCTTTTCGAACCAAAATTGATAGGGTATTGGAGGTCAATATCTTGGTAAAGAGGTAGGGGCTGAAATTTGGTACTCAAGGTATTTCTGGCCCAGGCTTTAAGAATCTGCTGTCAGAATTGATCTATCTTTTTTCATTTCTAAGTTACTGCCCTCTCAAATTTGTATTTTTTTATAGGCAGAAATTTAAAAATCAGTTTTCAAGTCCTCCCTGTGAGGATAAGAGCACTTACAGATAGTTAATTGTGCTAGAATCCTGCTATCTGAGGACAGTACTCTGTGTAAAAGAGTGATTGACTATATCCAAGCCATAATATAGGAGTTAGGGATCCCTGAAAAGGGTTCCGGCTGAAAAAAATGACATTTTTGCTGATTTTCGGGTGGCAGGTTCATTATGTGGGCAATTACCCATGGTAATGAAACTTTTTCTACTTAATTGTACATATCTTGCCTCTATTTGGTCAAATTTCAACTTGTTTTCTCATCTTCTTCATTGCTAAATAATTTGGTCAAATGTAGGCGATTTTTACTGAAAACACCTCATTACTCTTTGCTTTAAAGGACAAAAGTTGCACTTTAACAGATACATGCTTAAGTTCAATATTGTTAACTTAAGTATCATTCTTAAAGAAATCCAGCTTACTTGGTAATATTAGCAGAATAGGATGGGCATGTCTGACCAAAGAGAAACTTATTCTACATGTAAACACTGGACGAGGCCGGTGTCTTTCAGTTTATTGGACACTAAGAAACTGTTAAATTTCATGAACAGCATTGTCAGAAGTACACTATGAGCAGCCTCACAGCCAGGAGCTCATAGAAATAATGGTAAATTCATTTGAATAAGTGCAGTGTCCTCGGGAGCAAGTTTGTAAAACCTGGCACTTTGTCCATGTAGTTCAGGTGCAGAGATGAAGCATATTATGTTCTGGAACGGCACCCAGCACGCATTCTTACGAACAGAAGCAAGCCATGAGAAAGGTCCTTTGCCTGAATGATTCATGAAGTGAACACGTCATTATTTTCATCTGAGCACTCGACTATACAGCCTATGTACCAATCCTTGTACTGTACATGCATGAGACATATTTTCCTGGCTGCAATTTGGTAATCCAGTTGGACTGTTGGCTACTCTTTACCCACAACAGTGTAGTGGTCATCAGCTGATGATATCCTTGAAAGAGGACTATGAGATGATTTGACATCCCGTAAGTCCCACTAAGTATACCCTTGGCAGCACAGGACCAGCCTCCTTTGTGAGGGCTCTCTGAAAGCCTTTTTAGGCTGTTTCTGTGGTTCTTTTTCTATGTTGAACCTGTGAAAAAAAATTATTCAGACCTGTGGGATGACGGACATATGGGATGTCCGACTTATGGATTGTCCTACTTATGGGGGACACCTTAAAAAAGATACTAATCATCCTAGAAAATCATTAAATACCTCCATGAAATGATGCAAGTGAAGTTTATGTGTCAGGTTTTATATTTTGAATTGTACCAACAACCTTTGAAAGCAAATGAAATAGGGATTATAGAGGCGTTTTCAGCAAAAATCGCCTACATTTGACCAAATTATTTATAATGAAGGAGATGAGAAAACAAGTTAAAATTTTGAATAAATAGAGGCAAGATATGTACAATTAAGAAGAAAAAGTTTCATTACCATTGGTAATTGCCCACATGATGAACCTGCTACCCGAAAATCGGCAAAAATGTCACTTTTTTCAGCCGGAACCCTTTTCAGGGATCCCTAACTCCTATATTATGGCTTGGATATAGTCAATCTCTCTTTTGCACACAGTCCTGTCCTCAGATAGCAGGATTCTTGCACAATTAACTATCTGTAAATGCTCTTATATTCACAGGGATGACTTGAAAACTGATTTTTTGATTTCCACATAAAAAGATACACATTTGAGAGGGCAGTAGCTTGAAAATAAAAAGAGATAGATCAATTCTGAAAGCCTGGGCCAGAAATACCTTGAGTACCAAATTTCAGCTGCTAACTCTGTCTTATTACCAAGATATTGACCTCCAAAAACCCTATAAATTGAAGTTCGCAATTCGCGAGGCTGAAAAGGGGCTGTCTCTTATACACATCTAGATGTGTATAAGAGACAGTCTCCAATCTGAGTAAACGTCTAGAATTTTGCACTCCAATTTAGCTCAAATTTATTTTGGAGATACTTCTATATGAGTAATGAACGTGTTCATTACTCATATAAGGTACAGTATCTCCAAAATAAATTTGAGCTAAATTGGAGTCGGTCACCTGCGGAACTCTGGTTGAGTTCATATGGAATGACCCGTGGGACAACTCAAAATGTGCACTTCGATTGTATTTTAGGTTTCGTTTTAGGTTTCGTTTAGGACCATGGAGGATTTTTTTTTTTCCATAGTGGGACAACTCAAGTTTACTTTGATTGTATCACATAAAGGGCTTGCTTGCTTGGAAATGTTGCATAACTATTGCATGGTTTTGGATTTCTGCTCAGCTTGGATGCACACTCAGTGGGGATCGGATAAACACATTACTGTATTTTACCTTTTGAAGCCAAATACGTTTTGCTTATTGATTCATTTTTATTGAATTTATTTCAACATAGGCCTGTATACTTGGAATGTATTCTGACAGTAGGACTATTTTTTTTTTTTTGGCTAAAAAAAAGCTCCTAAGCCCAGACTTATCTAGAGATAGTCCAGCCTTCAGTTTAGACTGCAGTTTGAGGCCTGTCATAATATCAGGTATTTTTAAAAATCCGACCAACCGACCGACAATCCCAATTCTTTTTCTATTTCAGGGCAACACAACAATTTTGTATAGCCTGAAAAATATACATATCTTACCTTTGGAGATTTCAAGGCAGCAGAGGACGTACGGTAATTGATTTCAAGGAAAACGGGTGCGCTAACTGGGCAAAAATATAATTTTATTTTTATTCCAAATCATCAATATTTGCATTCGGCGAGTTCGCTAAACAAGTTATAAAATAAAGTTTCGCCTATACTATGCAATAAATTTGGTTTGAACTACAGTACATGACATATCGTTTTAGAAGGTGCATTATTTTAAATTCTCTCATTTGGTCGGTAAATATACAGTTTTAAAATTAGTATAGGTAATACGTAAGATAAACAATCTAAAAGTTAAAATGTTAATGATATTGATGATGGTGATTTAGGCCTTATATAAAAGATGAAATAAATGTCCTTGGCCAGTACGTGCCAAGGAACGGAACGATAATGATAGTGTCGATTATTGTGATCAGGACGACGACATCAACAATAACAAATGGTGACATGCGATGACAATAATGACGATAATTATTAATAATAATTATTATTCCACGGTTGTCATCGCCACCACCAGGACATAGCTGTATGATGTAGGTCTATGCATAGCCTATAAAATGAGACAAGGGTAAGCTAAATTATCAGATACAACTTTTAATTCAAATTAATTATTTCTGGTTATCAATCAGTGGTTCCTCAGTGTACAATATTTTTTTACACAAATACAGTAGGGTAGAGTCAAATACACTTTCCTATGGTTATATTTGCATTTAATGCACGTTCATATATTCAAATTTAACAAAACATTAATTTCATCACGATTTCCAACCACTATGATATTATCTAAATTAATGTAAATACTAATTCTACTGAGTAGCTGTTTAAAGCAAAATACAAGAGAATTTGTCACATGTTCTTATCTAAAATATGATTGACACTTAGGCTTATTATGTAGGCGTTCATACCATAATAGAAAATATTATTCCTATGTTTCAACTTTTGATTATAATGAATGTGCTTCATTTTATTTGTTTTGCCTTACCTACGTGTTGCTTGTAAACATACTGTAATGACATTCAAATGGAAAAGGGAACTCTTATCTATATTCTACATAGTTAACAGAAAACATCCTTTCTATGGTCACAAAATATGTTTTGACAAATTTAGTAACAAAATATGAAGATGCATATTCTTACTCATTCAAATATTACTTTAACCGATTTAGATGTTGTTTAATTATTTTTGAGTTTGCTTTATATCTGAATGAATGTTATAAATATCATTTGTTATGTACCTGTAATTCTTTTAAATAATATAATATTTGGTATTGGTCTTTAGCTTTCCTGGCCGGTGTCACAAACATTCAGGTTCCATTGCAAATTTTCGGTTCTACACATTCTCATTAAACAAAAATTTTGCCTTCATTGGTAAATTGATTCCTCTCATTTAACTACCTTATAGTACAGTGCAAACATATTTCCTTTTATTGAAACTAACAACCGATCGTTTATTAAATTAACGAGGTGAACTTGTATTTGGAACAAAAACTGTGAAAATAGGCCAGAAAATATATGATTTTTAATGTTTTTTTCAACATAAATTAGCTTACACTGTTAATAATTGTTTCAATGATAAATAATTAAACTGTGAAGTTAAGTTGAACATAAGGTACATGCTCGATTGTATAAACTTTAGTTATACTTTAATTTTGTAATACACAGACATCAGTCAAGTGTTTACCCCGGAAGAAAGTGTTGCAAATTTGTGTCCTATAGGCTTTGATCAGCCAGACCACAAAATACCCAAAACTGCATTAGAACTAAAATTTGTGCTACGCTGACCCATTCTTTACGAAATTGTTATGATCTCTTATTAAATTCACTTCTTCCTTATCCTATTTAGTCCTATGTACTGTTTTGTACATATAAACTAAGACAAGTGTAAACAAACTGAATTTAAATAAAAAAATCACAAGTTCATGCATTTACAAGTAGGGCCTACATAAATGTATCAGTAACCTGGGATAGGCTTGTCAAGAGAATACAAGAAAATTTGTCACATGTTCTTATCTAAAAATAAAAAATATGATTGACACGTAGGCATTCACATTTAACCTCTAAGAAGCATGGTGCTCGTACACACTAATCTTTTCAAAAGTCTCAAGTGAAAAATTGACCTCTAACACAAGACCACATTTGGAAATAAAATAAAAATATTTTAAACAATTTAACCGTTTAAGTAAAAATAATGTTCATGATTATGATTTAAAAATTAACAGGAATAATAGTTTTTAACTAAAGATTTGAAATCTGAGATTTTCGGCTATTTCCCAGTGGAAGAAACCCAGCGAATCGTTAACGCATGTTTGAGATCTTATCTCACACATGCCACAATATACAATTTTTAACTAAAATAAGATTAATTAAATTTTTAAACACAAAGTAAAGGCATAATAACCTAACAGTCACTAACCTAAAATTTATCTAAATATACATTTTTCAGAAAACAACCTCACTTTTTTTCAAAGCTCTGAATCCAGGAAACTCACTGCACAGGACGGCCGTATGGAGAACATTCGCGCAACAGGTCGTTTTTAATGATGATCCGTACAGACTGCCACCGATCACCAGCAGACAATGTTTCGTTGTTTAGCAATCACAGGAAGCGAGTTGGATTCCATGGTCATACAACTAGTGTACGACGCAGTAGGTAAATTTTAGCTTTTGTAAATTTACCATCCTCCATCCCACCTTGATGACTGCAATGCAGGTCTGAAGCCTTCTACAATCGGTTTTGAACAATTACCCTCTAATTACAGTATGCTGTTTCTAAAAGTCTAGTCGTAAAGTCTCGATTTAGAGGTCTCTATATTATAAAAATCAAACCCTAAAACCACCAAAATTTTCAGGTCCCAAATGTAGTCTCTAATTGAATACTTGGAAAAGCTTTAAATATCTCATTTAAAGATATTGTATTCTCTAACCAGAAACAGATAAAATATATAGTTTCCGTTAAAGATTTTCCTGAAAAAATTTTTTATAATTTATTACAAGCCAATTTAGAGCAAGGGTCTATGCAAAGGAATAAACAAAAGTATTATTTAACTGTCTTTAGTAGACTGGGATCCTTTGTTCCTAATTCAGATGTTTAATTAATAACTTAATAGCTTACTTAAATATATATAAAGCAATTTAAATATGAAATTTTACTGTTTTAAATTTTTAGCTCATGACAGAGAGTACATCTTTAATGTAGGTCTACATACTAGTTTAACTGATTAACTTGAAAGTTTACAATTCAAAAGTAGTTGAAAGTAAATGGTTTTCCATGCGCTACTAGATTAAAACAACATGCACATGTAGATTTTTAATAGGTATACACGTGCAGAGTCTAGAGAAATACTGGTATAGACACGATGCTTGGGTATTGTGATGTCCGAAACTAATAATTACTGGTATTACAATTAGAATCAATGTATACTTCCAGAGATACCAAGACGTGTATACAGATATGAGCAATTGAGAGTCGTGGAAAGCACGACGGATGGCCTAATGCATGCAATTATTCACATTAAACTAATATTATGACATCAACATATATTGTACACAAGCAAACATAGGATTACAGCTAAAGAAAGCGTGGTAAAACCTCAAGTTTATTTTGGTTCACACCACAGTAATTGGGGCATGTTACGCAAACGCCGGCAAGAGAACTCTGCCTTTGACATTCAATTCTCAGTGTTAACCACTTGACAGAAAAAAAAATGTTATGATATTCCTATTTAAAAGTAACACCTAATTTAAAAATAACACTAAACATTACTACATTATTAACAATACATTTCAAAAAGTAAATTGAAATGATAGCTATTACAAAGGACCAGGTGAGAACTGTCCACCTTGAACGATGCATGACTATACCATAATAGAATATATTTTTCTAATGTTTTAACTTTTGATTATATATATTCATATTGTCTTATCTATATGTTGCTGGTAAACATTATGACATTCAAATGGCAAAAGCATATAATAATAATAATAATAAAGGCTTTGTTTAAACAAGGAAAAACTTGTATCACCTGAAGGTGTTCTTCTACAAGGCCATGATATTAATAAAATAATAAAAAGATTAACACCATTTACTGAACAATTTTTATAAAAGTAAACATAAACAAATTAAAAAACTTAACCACTGGGTAATAGCTGTTTAAATGAATAAACATATGTTGCATTTTGAACTGCACTTTCAAGACTATTCCATAATTTGGCTCCACGATACGAAAAACGTCGCTTTTTTTTACTCCGTTTTGGGTTTTTCCAAAGACAAGACATCATTAGATCTTGTATAGTATTTTTGTTCCTTAGTGGTAGGAATATCTTATACATGTAATAGCCTCAGCATCAATATTATCTACTGTAAATTCTCAAGAGTTAAACATAAAACATCCTTTCTATGGCCACAAACCAAATTCAAATTCAGTAAAAAACTATGAAGGTGCATATTCATTTAAATATTACTTTAAGCAATTTAGATGTTTACTTTTATTATTTTTAAATTTGTTGTTATGAATAATGAATGTTATAACTATCGTTTGTTATTATAATATAATAATTGGTATTGGTCTTTCACTTTCCAGGCCATTCTTTACAAAATTGTTATGACCTCTCACCACTCCTTTCCTTGTGTTATCAATATCATTAGTCATGTGTACTGTTTTGTACATACAACAAGAAAACTGTAAAGAATACAAGTATGCCTATTTAAATGTAATCAGGTAACTGGGATAGGCTTGGACATCATTGAATATGACAAAAATACTGGGATTTGCGACATTATCAACAACACTGTGAAACGTTGAGTTTGGTTGTACTGGGGGTGCCAGCATGCCTGAAGCTCCTCTGGCATAGTTGCCAACGAGAACATGGCAAAAAAACATGTGTTTTTGTCCCTGTGTATTTGGTCTGGAATATGTGTCACTTGCAGAGTACGAGGCATTAGCAGCAAAGTAAGTTCCTGCGCCATATGCAGCCGCTGAAATTGAATAAAGTATTTTGTGTAAAGAATTACTAAGACATATAATAATCTTGCTTTGTATAGTAATTATACAAAAGCACACAATTTGATAAACCAACAAAAATGAAAGTTATTTGCGTATATATATAGAAGTTCATTACCATAATTACATGATATATATTTTTAAAGGTTAAATATATATATATAATATATTATATATATGTGTGTGTGTGTGTGTCGTGGGGAAGGTGTGTGCATGTGTGTAGGAGGTTGATTTACATGTTTTATAATCACCCTTAATTTAAAATTTCAGAGTGATTGCAATTGACCATAATGCCAATTGGAGCGACAAAAATTGCAAAGATAAAGAGAATCACTGGGAACATTTACTTAAAACAACCACACCATTTGGACTCAATATTAGGAACGTTCTCCCAGTACACAAAGTTAAACCAATGGCATTTCAATTTATTCTGGATAAATCATTTGGCTTATTTATTGAGGCACG
>NW_022741267.1:12677-22410 GCF_011630105.1 Anneissia japonica
GAAATTCTCACTTTATACCATCTAGCTTTTTCTACGGACTTCGACTAGTGTTGTCCGAAAGCTCTGGTTCTATTTCTGGCTGTTTACTTACGTTTAATTTTTAGCTGTTGCTTATCATTTTTGTATCTCTACTGAGATCCAGCCATTGTTTCCCACAGCATTGTTGTTTTTCAGTATTTTGCCTTTTAATCTATCTATCTATCTATATATATATATATATATATATATATATCTCATCAAAGAAAGGTAAATACAGTTTTCGAATTAAGGACAAGATAATACATCATGTAGTATACACATGTATATAAGGCATGCCGTGACACATGGTCAATAACATTACAAACTCTCAAATCAACAATTTTGATTTGTTGTCTGTTGAAATTGTTTTCTTTCAAAATGTATGTGAACTTAAAACAGTAACTCTAATGCCTTGATTACAGTGGCGGATCCAGAAATTTGGGTGTCAATACCCCCTTAGCCCCACCATGGTCGGATTAATGTAAGAACATTTATAATTATGGAACCTCTAGACGTCCGGGAAAATGGCACGCTCAGTCCTAAAATTTGAATATAATTTTTCTTTTTTTTTCCATTGAATCCGCCACTGGATTAGTCTACAAAATAGAAGCCTGAGATTACTTTTGCTTCTAGTGCATTTTAAAGGTTTCATTACCATTTTTTCCAGCATAGCTTCTGTTAAAACCACCATTGTTAATTTTATCAATCGTTGACTCATCTGTACCATGGTATAAAACTCGTTCAACTTGTTTACCAGGCATTTCTTTTCCAAATGCTTCTTTCTTGGCAGCATATTGCTTCCACAACTCAATGTTTTGTATGCGGCTTATCTACAAAAAAGGAATACGCACTTAAACATAACAAAAATAACAATATTTATAATTGATGAAAGGAATAATCATAACAAATAATGAAAAAATTAGTAACAATATGATGGTAATTAGCAATAACTTTTATTAACAAAAAGAATCATGGTGATGATGATAATGATGATTATGATAGTGAGGATGATACATAATATATCGACTCTGAAAAGAAGAAACATTATTTTCCTATTATCGATTCGAACCCTACTTTGATTACCATTCCCATGGCACTCTTTATATTCAGGTCAAATGTATACACGGTTTGATTTTTCCTTTAAGACACATGTATTTTTTCCAAGATAGACGATGATTATGATGGTCACCATGATGATGATATTAATTACAGTGACAGCTTCACTTCTCACCTCCGACACTACCCCACCGACAATACTAATCTAATCTAATCGAATTTAGAGGAATCAGCTGCTAGTTCCATCGTACTAGCCTCAATGTGGTCAGTTTCTTTCCACGCCCTCTTTAACCTACACAGTATTCTTTCAACTAGTTACCTATTTATGCTCCTGAATGGAGAAAGATAAACGTAGCACACAAGCGAAATGCATAGGAAAGGTTTTAACCTTTCCTATGCATAAAAACATGTACTTAAAAGTAGCAACCCATAATACAAGGCAAATTATACAAACCTTTATACTCTGGTGTGCATATGTTCCTGCCAATGATGCCAGAAATTGCCTTTCTACATCTTGATATTCTTTACCTTGGTTAAGGTCAACAACTTTCAGTTTGTCAGTTGGTGCCATCGTTGACCAAGTACGAGGTAAAATTTGACCAGCTAAATAAAACAATGTAAAGCTAAAATTAGAGTCAAACACAAAGATGTCTGACTAATCAGAGCATAATCAAACCAGGTTTACTATACACTACTTCAAGATGGTGAGACAACATGAATTTAGGTACCATTATTAGAGACAAAAAGTCAGCCTTTGAGTCAATCGATCGCTCACTCTTTGGCATGGTGCAAGGAATAAATAATAGGTAGTCGTCGTATGCATGCTTGATTGATTGATTGATTGCTTGCTTGAATTTTTCGACCAGCAATCGGAAATACCAAGTGTATACTATTTCACCTTTACGAATATCACATACAATGCATTGTTAATCCTACGACTAAAATGCATTCTTAATACATATATAAAATTATGCGAAATTCACACATATTTACCAGTAAGGTCTGTTCGTATAACGGGAACAGATCGGTTTGTTTTTAAATCTGTTTCTTCCATAGATTCCAGATCAACTTCATAGGAGTGATTATTACTAGCATCATACTTTACTTTTTTGGCTCGTTTTTTGTACGCTTTTTCTAGCAAAATCACAATATCCTCTTCAAATTCTACCAGATCAGTGTCATCACTTGCATAATACCATTTAACCTTCTTTAGAATGAGCTTATTTTCATTCTGTTCCCTTTCCTCATCGAGAAACTTGTTAATGAGTTCAAAGACTTCCCCTTGAGCATCCGCAACATTATTAGTTCTGCCATGTAGTTCAACTTTGCTGGACCGTATGTTGGTTATATCTACTACGACCTAAAATTAATATGGATCATGAATGGAAAAATTCAAATCAGTGCCTGAATAATAATAATAATAATAATAATAATAATAATAATAATAAACATTTATATAGTGCCAATTCAAAAATTTATCAAAGGCGCAGGAGAAAACAAACTCAGTAACATTTCTCAAAAAGGTGAAACTTTAAGTTCTTCTTAAAAGAATATAAATTAGGCGAATTACAAACAGAAAAAGGAAGAGAATTCCACAGAGAAGGAGCTTGAACAGAAAAAGCACGTTGACCATATGTTTTGGTTTTGGTTTTTTTGAAAAAAGTAATTGCTTTTTAAATCAATTACCTCTATGATGATGTCTCGATTGACATGTAATTGTGTTTTTACCTTCAACGTTATCTGCGTATGTCAAGCTGGCAATAATTTTAAAATCATGCTTTATTATGCCTGCCTGCCATGCTGCGATTATTGCCCGTGGCTACATCAAGTCACTTTCTTTTGACAACGCGGCAATTACAGTTAACAAAACCAGTTTTCGTAAACATTGTAGATCAAAAACAAAAATGTATTGCCAAACGAACAAAATAATAAGCAGAAAAAAATGTCATTGTACATGGTACCTAAATTTAAAAGGACGTCAGATTTAAATTTAATGTCTTTTTAATAAAGAAAAAAAAAACCATCAAAGTTAATAATACTGTGACAAAAATAACTAATAATTTATTGAATTTTGGTGAAGACTTTAAAAAGCAACAATTATTGGTTTTTGGCACTAAATGGAGAAATACCGTAGTGTACTTATGAGCATTTACCACTAAAAAATGTCTCCAGTTTGTGCAGACTTTCACTCTATCTTTAAAGCAATCATTTCTTCTATGGATCACTATTTTCAAACAATGCTTACCAAGAATAATAGCAATAATTTACAAAAACACTTTATATCAGTGACAAACCCATGCATGGTGTGTTCAGAAACAAGATACATAATCAAGTACACAAATACAAAAATCATAAAATGAAAGTAGTTCAATACGCCACGAATCGTCAAGCACATTGAGTTATTGAATTTGTAATTGTAAAGTTTTATGGTCTGTTTGTTTGTTTTTGCCGTAAAAAGCATTATTATTAAGAGAAAGCAAGTTTCCACCTAAAATTTAAAAAAGAAGTTTTACCGCTACAGAATATTTTCCAAAAAAGTAGATGTGTGATTAAATCATTCTTAAGTATTTTAAGTTGACTTTCTCTTTTACATGTAATTACAGAAGAATGGATAATGTCTTCTAGGTTTCCACAAATACATAATGTCAAAGACATCATTATTTTTGGTACACTTCTCAATCATTATTTTTGGTACACTTCTCAACCAAAAATCTCAAGGCAAAGTGTTAGTACAAACTTTCAAATAAGACGATCGCCGTTAAAATTGTTTTTGTAGAGTAAATCATTTTTAAGACCAAATTTAGATTATTTTAACTCCAAGGAGTTAAAAAAAAATATTTGCAGTTGAGGTTTTTTAACCACATTCAGTTAGCATTGTGTACTATAATTTTGTTTTAATGACAAGACAATTAATATTTAAGAAAGTTACACAGTTATAACATCTTGAATAAGATGTGATGTGATAATCAGTTATTAATTGCTTTAAAATATATTGTATAATATGTTGAACTATTAAGCATTCAAAGAATATTTATTCAAAGAATAACTTATTCAAGATAGAGATTGACTGAATATTTCAGTCTCTTAGTGTTTAGAACAAACGTTTTAAACTCAGCAGTTAACACTCTTGTTGAAAGGTGAATTGTATGTGGAAGCTTAATTATTTTTTTGCTCTCTGACCTACCGATCAACTGACTGATTTACTGAATGATCGATTGACTGATTGATAAAGAACTGATTGCTTAATTGATCAATAAATTGATTGAATGAAGCATATGCATTTGTCACAATTAGGAAATTTGTATTTGCGGTTAAATAATGCAGTAGCATACAGTACCTCATGTTTGGCCCCTATAGCTGTTAACTTCATTACATACTTGTTTGTAAATCGATTGAAAACATCGTGACGAATGATCTGTAACACAAAAAAACAATTTTAAAAACAAAATTCAGTTAGACATCAGAATATTCTAATAGGCCTAATAGTGTCACACTGTAAACAGATTGTTTACTGTAGTTTGTTATTAAAGTGTTTTTACTCTCCAACAATTATTAAGATGAGATATACTTTTACAAGAAAATGTTCACTACTGGATTTGTTAATCCAAGAAAGTATGTTTCGCAAATCGTTTCATTTGTATCTGATTGAAGCAGCCCTTGTAATTTATTATTACTACAATGGAAATATAAGATTAAACCTTTTCTGTCGTTTCCAGCGATATAATCGATTGTATGCTGTCTTTTGCATTTTGTATTTGGTCCTCGTTCATTGCCAGAATTTTTAGGGTAAGGGTTGGGGTAATAGGAGAGTCATCATCATTTTCCCCTTCCCCTGCACCCATCCATGACTTTACAAAATCTAGAGAGCATAAAAATAAAAATGCATGTTTATTGTGTTATCGTTTGCACCAACAGTCAACAAAAAAAAATGCCTTATTTTTTCTTATCAAATTTACTGTTTTAGCTACAATCATTCATATACGTTTGATATAGTACACTTATTCGATGCTTTTCTCCATCGAGATTTCCAAAAGATTATCATGCAGGCCAATTCAGCTCACTCTTCTTCACTACTTGTACTCAGCACATATCAGCGATATGTTGACCTGTTGATTTGCTCTATTTTGTCCCTTAATTGATTTTTGGAGTTCAATTTGATGTGTTTGATTGTAATTTTTCACGTTTTTATGCCGTTTCTTGTTGTGAAGTTGTACTGTATATATTTAAATATTTTTATAGGTATTTTCGTAAATTTTTTGTTTGTGTGAATTTGCCTTGTTTAATGAATGATGAAATTCCATTTTAATGCATATAAATTATTAGTTGATTCTGTAAATTTCTATTTTTATTCAACAGCCTTTGCTAATTCCTTATTGTTTTATCTTTTTATATGTATAATTCAATCAATGTTTACTTTGGTTGCCAATAAAGATATTTTCAGTTTGAATTTTAAATACACTGACCTTAATACCTAGATGGCACTAGGTGTCGTACCCACTTTGTCGTACCCACTTTCATCTTACTTCACTGGCCTTTTTTTTATTTATTTTTTATTGGACCATGAGACAACTGTATACTATGCCTCATAAACTATTGATTAATAGATTATTTATTAAAGGTTCTATAGTTCATGAACAGCAGGATAGAAACTGCATCATATTTACCGAAGCACCTTTATGGTAACTTACCAAAACCCTTTTGCAGAAAATTTCTCTGACGAAATGGTTTCCCCTCTATCTCTTTCATTACAGATATAAATTCAGCAGTCATGGATTTCTCAAATACAATTATTCTGATGTCGCGCAAGTTGGTCGGTTTTTGTTTTATCGCAAATGAACAGATACAATCCAGAATGAACATTGCTGACTCCTTGGATGATCTAGATGAGACTCCTAACAATAATAAAAGAAAATATGGAGTAATAGCCATTAAGACAAAACTGTAAAATTGGATGATGCAAATGCATTGAACCGTAAAAATTGTGCACACAACAGTAATTTTGTAATTAAAAAAATGTGTTATCGGGAATTACAATGTGTAGCTAAAATAGTGTCTTAGTACTGTATACTGAAATTTTAAAATAGTATGAATAGAGTGAAAACTTTTATTATATTATTGGCTTTACTGATTTAGCAGTAATAGCCATTGTTTGTTTCAATTCTTTTTCTGCTTTTGCACAGGGTTTTTCTGACCGGTCCTTTGGTCACTATCCATGCTTGGATCTTCTTCAAGCAAAGACCATATCAAAGATGTGCATATTAATATGATGTCATTTATCATATTTTGAATATTAATAAATGGGTAAACTTTTATGTTAACGCAATTTGCGTTTTCTAAAGCTTTCCAACTAGCTGTAGCTCTGTTAAACACAAAATTACCATGAAATGCATGAACAATTTTCGACCTCGACTTAGCATTACAAAAGGTAAATAAAAATGTGATGACCTCCGTAGGGTCTGGTTCTTTAGAGTAGTGGTAAGAGCTCTTAACATCACCCTGGTTATTACTATACCACTGCAGCCATAGTTTGAGTCTCACTGAGCTCAAATTTAATCTTGCGTTTAAATTTTTTACATAATTCTCTTTATTATAATTATATTTATGTTTTTCATGTATTTTTTAATACTTTTTAAAATTTTTTCTCGGCTCACGCTAACCAATCGCCAGATCGCCATGGGCGAAAAATATTTTAGATTGGTGAAAAAAAAAATCAACTGCTTTAGCCATTTTGGCGAAAGCCGAAAATTAAAAAAAGTTTTGAATACTTGCTGAAATACATCGTTTTTTTCATTTTAGCTCCATTTTTCGCTAACTTCATGCGACGCTTATTTGTGTTGTTGTATGAGTAGTCTTGCTGCAAATGCCATTGCGTGCCTCGCAAGTTATTTTTCATTTGTAATTGTTATTCTAACGCGGTAGATGCAGGCTAGTGGCTGTGACGTAGACTAATATGAAGGTACCACACTAGCTTGGGTTTTTCCACTAAAACACAGGGCCGATGCGATGTGATGGTGGTCCAAACAGTAGGCCTATATCCTAGTATCTTTAATAATAATTTAATCAGTGATTTCAGTGAACGTAAAATACATTTAAATGTGTGAAATAATTTAATAATGCAATGTGGTTCGCTTTGTTACACAGTGTACGTACTTGTGTTGTAGAGAGAGTACAGGGGCAGATTTAGGGGGAAGAAAAAAAAAAAAGAGAAAAGAAAAAGAAAAAAAATGATAGCCCAGAACGCCTCAAATTTTATTTTCGAGCGCCAGAACACACAAATTTTGCAGGGACGTGCTCCCGGACCCCCTAGGACACTGTTGTCTCGATCATCCTAACTTTCGGCCCCCCCCCCCTTATGGACATCTCTGGATCCGTCCCCGGAGTAAATTCGCAAGCAAGGCTAGCCTAGGGCGTAGATCGTGTACGCTCTTGATTATCGCGGTGACAACTTCGGGTGACAGATGATTGGGCCCCAAGCCAATTTTGAATATACTGTAGTCTAGTAAAACTACCGCTAGCTCCCACCCCCGATATTGTTCAAAACTAAAAAGAAAATACTGTATAGGCACTTTTGTGATGATATGCCTACATATTCAGCAAACTTTCAAAGTACCTCATTTTTATTGGTGTGCTAAAAATATTAATTTGCCTATCAATATTAAATGTTCTCTCTCCCCCTCCCACCTACCAGAGATTTTTTCTGGTACCCTCATCGAGGCACAGGGGTGGGGAAACTACTCCCCTCCTTTTTTTTTTGGAAAGTAAAAATAAGAAATTGATTCTCCCAAATAAATAAATGCCTCAGAGGTTTATTTTTAGGCGTTTTTGGGAGTAAAAAATACTGTAGGACCCCCTGGAATAGTGTTGTCTCAATCGCTTCCGCCTCCCCTTTGTGCATCTCTTGATCCGACCCGGCAGGACTCTAGTCAGCCCCTTGGTTCGGACTCCACTGTCGAACATGTTGGACACCATCCTGAACAATTTTCGTCAAATTTTGGCTAAAGACAGCTTCAATTGGCTAATTTGGAGCGGGCTCTAATTATTTTTAATCTTATCATGCAACTGGGGGCGCTAATCAGAAGCAAAAACCCGGAAGAAGGTGACTGAAACACCACTGAAGAACTTCACGTCGCGAGGTAAAACAAAATTTAAAAATTTTTCTGACGCATGCGCAATTTCACTCTAAAATGTACACACACACACACACATACAGTACACACACACACATACAGTACACACACACATGCAAAATGTGATTGCAAGAGTCCCTATTGCATTGTATGTTTAGGAACTAAAAATATGTAATAGAGTGAGCCCAGTTTTTTTTGGTAATTATGTAATTTTAACATCGCTTTTCATTAAAGATGTATTGTCCCAGTGGCTGGAAGTGTTTCTATCATTTTTCGCTGTAAACTGATTGGTAGACATTTTTTAAAAACATTAATTTCTATGTTCAAGTTCATAACTTTTATGTTACTTCAAAATGGGCAAGTTAATTTCAAAAAATATTTTTATGATTTTTTTTTTATATTTAGCAAGGGGCAATACATCTTTAAGGCAATGAAGAAAAGCCTCATGTTTTACAAAAAAAGCCTAGTAGTAGTAAGCCTATAGTTACAACATTGTGCATGGTAAATACAAATTTGTACCTGTGCCAATAGCTGGGAACGCAAATGTTTCATTTTGCCTTTTTTCTGCTGTTTTCAATACTCTAACCAGGACTGGTTTGAGATTACTGAAGCTATCGGTAGGTACATGACAAATACCACCACAATTCAATCTTCCGGGGCCTGTCCATACCTCATCTTTAGGTGCTGCAACACCAAAATAATATAAAATAATATAATCATAATAAATCTCATGAAATGCAAAATTTACATTCTGAATTCAATATATTAAATATTATTATTGTTATTCCTATAGTAGTAGTAGTAGTGGTAGCAGTAGTAGTGCAGTAGTGGTGGTGGTAGTGGTAGTGGTGGCAGTATCAGTAGAAGTAATGTAGGTGTACAACAAGGTGTGTTTGAATTATTTCCACTACTGCAGTTTCATGCTATGTGCAATCTTCAGGTGGTTTATTTCATTTTATTTAGTTTGTCAGCACCCCCATTTTAAGACTTCTAGATATGCCACTGAGAGTGACAAATGAGGAAGTTTATAGAAGAGTAGGAGTGAAAAGGAATTTGTTGAATATTGTTAAGAGTAGAAAGTGGAAATTCTTTGGGAGTTGCCTGGTCAGGAAACATCAAGGACTAGGGCAGCGTGAGCTACTACAGGTGTGTCAGGATGGCACAGTAAAGAAAGAGATGGAGGTCCATGTCAGCCAAACTGCTAGGAGCAGAAGACACCCACAGGTAACAGTCGCTGTTGGATCCCTGAAAGAACAGGACATAATGTGGATTTGACCCCTCTAAACACAACCTGCTGCCTCTTATTCAAAATGAAAGCAGTTTCATTTGCCATTTTTAGGTTCAAGTTGTCCTGGATTTAGTCTTGTCGTAAACCTGAAGATTGCACATAGCAAGAAACTGCAGTAGTCAAAGTTATTCAAACAGGTCTTGTTGTTTACCTATACTACTATATTAGCTTTACATATACGGTAGAGTAGTGTACTCAATCTATTTGACCCACAATGGAACGTGTATACAGTGGCGTATCCAGG
>NW_022741267.1:22470-28364 GCF_011630105.1 Anneissia japonica
GGCTTATGCTGTCACAGTTAATGTGTATTCGGGAATCTAAGGAGCAATATTATTCAGTGGGCGTGGCCACCGAAAATAAATTCCACGCCCCCTCATATTTTGGTCTCACTCCCCCACCAGTCCCCCCATTTTAATACTGCTAGATACACCACTGTGTGTATACCCTCATCCTATCTATCGAAGAATACAAAAAGAGACGTGTCGAAAAAAAGGAAAGCGTCAATGACAGGATGCATTGCAAAAAAACAAAAAAAAAACAAAAAGGGTGTTTATTCAAACAAATACGGTATATACTTACAGCATTACCACAAGATGGTTCAGAGTTTATCCCTTTACTTATAAACAATTAAAAGTATTGTTTCGAAGATCTCGTCTTGTCGTTTAAAATGCTACATAGGCCTACTTTCAATTTATAAAATAGCTATTCATACATAAACAAGCTACAGCATCTGAGACCTACAGTATGTATTGAAGTAGGCCTTTAGGTTTTCCTACTTTATATAAAAAAAGGAAATAAATGATTGAATACCTCAGAGAATATGGTAAATATTTATGAGAAGATTGTGAATTATATATTGAAATTATTAGATAAATATTAAAAATCACAACAAATCTTACATTTCATATTTTGGCGGCATTCCTTTTGAATGCCTATTCCCCCATTATTGAGAATTGCTTTTGAGACAGCTCCTGTAATGTACAAAAAGGCATAATGTTTTTTAAATACACTGGCCACAATCACAGATTGTTATAAAAATACAATCAAATGGTTTAGCTATATTTCGCCGCCCGGAACTTACTTGTTAAAATTTGTTCTCTTATTATTCAGGGAATTTATCAAAATACTCAAGAAAAATTAACTACCCCACCCCCAGCCACTCCACCCACTGGAAATGTTTGAAACAAAAATACGCTCAAGTACTGTAGTTAAAACCACTTTATTTTTAAGAGCTAACGCCCCCTTCAAGTTATCGTACCCCCACCCCAACTTCACCTCTCCCCCACATTAGGGCCCCTTTCCAAACCTCTTAATACGCTCCTGCGACGTGGAAAAAATACTTACAAACATGTGAAAAATACCCAAAATTTGGATTTTTTTTACATGTGAGTATTGCTAACTTCCAAAGAATACAACAATAAAAATCAAATGTATTTACCATTACTTAAGTCAAAATTGCCCGATGTTATATTTACAATAGCATCAGAATCGTCTTGAGTTATATCTCCTTTTTTAATTGTCACAGTTATATTACCTACTTTCATCTCTGCATGATATTTATCAACTTTGTTGAAACCTTTGTACGGTGATGAAACTTCATCTGTAACAAATCAAAACCATAGTAGTGTCACTAAATGTTATACTGAAAAATTATCATAAGAATGTGGCAGACTTATTGTATACCTTAGTACTTTGTATTGTTACTACTTTGGAAATAGTATTGTCAATTTAAGTTTGACCCTATCATTTCAAAGCTAACAATGTGAAGAATATGAATATTTAAAAAAAAAATTGGTCATTGATCCTGGATATGGGATGGGTAATGCCAGAAATGCAGTGTTTAGATCATGTGTTTTATGATTTAGGTACAGGGTTTGTTAGCAGTTTCATATCGTTTTTCATAACAAAAATATGTAGAAACCACTAAAATTATATGAAACAGCAGTCAGCGTTAATTGGGGGAAAGTCTTCTATCTCTCAATCATTTTCTTTGGAAAACTTTTAATATGATTTGCATTAATTTAGCCTTGTGTGTCATAAATAAATCATTGTTTTTATATTAAAGGTATAGGCATTTTGTCTTGGCAGTTGCAGTCTCTGCATTAAACCTGTTTCCTCGTTCAATTTCTCAACCCATCAATAATAAATATTTCCGGAGTACCAATCAGTCGGAACAGGGTCAGACCTATGTTTAAGTGTCCCACAAACACAATGCTTACATATGTCTTCTCTATTGTTTTGTGCAACTTAAAGCCCCATTCCCAGTAAAATTTCAGTTCTTAGAAAAAAATTGATTTTTATATATGTGTTATAAAGATTTATAGATATAATACGGAATTGCTAGTTTAACTGAATTTAGACATCCCTAAACATGAAAAAAATGTAAAATAAGACTGAAATTTGATTTTTTTTTTGTGTTCCACACAAAAAATAAACGTGAATGAATTTGTCATGTTTAAATAGGCGCCGAAAACATTAGCCTTGCAACACTGCCTTGCAAGGCTAAGCCTAGTCTTTCATCGATTTAGGTTCTGTTATCATATAGTAAATAAAATGGCCAACATGATATTTTCCGTTGCTAGTGTTGTCACAAGCCATTGGAGTTCAAATTTGTTTAAAAAATTATTCTAACTGTGATTTTAACAATGAAGCCAACATATCCCAGACCGCAGTGTGCGAGATGAGTACAAAACTAATCTAATTTAGAGAGGGTGCACTTGATTGACTGTATAAAGTATACACAAAAGTGAGAGCATTCCAGCGGATGCAATCTACAACCTATGAATTTGCCTAGTAATGAAGAAGTCGTCGAGAAAATGGTCACCTGTAATGAGAAATAGTCTCTATTTCTCCTTTTTTTATCCTTTTACGTAAAATCTATTTCTCCTTTTTTTATCATTTTACGTAAAAACTAACGTTTATGCCAATATTTTTCCATGGTTTATAATACGTAGATTAATGCATATGCACTTTTTCTATGAAAAAAAATTCTTTTTTAGTGAAAGCAACAATATCCAAGAAGTGGGGCTTAGTGGAATGGTCTATTAATAGAACACAAGTCCAGATGTTTATGTATTTAGTAGGAGCCTACCATCAGACATTCTGAGTGTCTAGTGTTCTAACACCTAAGACACAGCTAGCAAATGTGGACTTACACACAGGTGAAAAAACTTATGAAATATGCCAGTTGCATACCCACAATTACATGTTTGTATGAGGATCGTGCCTGTGAATTTTAAACGATCCTGCACACTCATTTTATAACTCACTGTTCTTTAATCAAATGTTATTAGTACAAAAATAAATCACCATAAGTTCTCTTTCCTGCCTGAGGTTATTCACACATTTAATTCCAGGTTGATATGGTGATGGGGTGGCAAGTTTACCGTACATGTTTTTAACTAAAATGTTAATGCTGAATTACTATTAATATTTTTAAAAACATCCTTAAAAACACTAGTATGTTATTACCATTTCTAGTCTGATCTCCTGTGTATTCTGTTTTTACGGGTTTATGTCGTTTTTTCTTCAGTTTTTTCGCTTCTTTTCGAGTTGGAAATTTCAAATTGTTGATCTCATCTTCAAATGCCTAAATATAAATGCATTTGAGTAATTATTATCTTCAGCCAGTTTATTGTTTTCTATATCTAATGTACAAACATTTTTAATATGACATTTTTTTTTTTACAAATTGACACTGCAATTAAGGAAAAATATGCAATGCTAACTAAAAATAACACAAAAATATGTTAGGTTAAAAGAGAGGTAGTACTAAGATTTTATTAGATGTTATATGTAGTAAATTTGGCGTAACATGGTTCACAACCACACAGCCCAACATAGCCTTGGTTTAGTACAGATTCAAACATTAATGAATCCATACCTGTACAAATCAAACTGAATATAAAAAAGTATGACCCAAAATGAAGGGCTCATACACTCCTCCACATCTATGAACATATTTTGAAGGAGGGGACAGGCAAAAAACTATCTAGGGCATTTCAACAATGACGACATACAACGTCCAGTGACCAAACCAAGTACATCTGGGTTAGGTTACTGGTACATTAGCCGACATTCATGATTAAGCCTGAGTGAAAGTGGAAGGTAAAAAAATTACTTATCTAAAATATATTTTCAAAAGTCAGATTAACAAACACAAAGTTTAAATATTATGTTAGACCTACCTGGGAAGGGTATTCATTGCTCTATATTTTCTGGCAATTTATTGGAAGTCGATTTTGACACGCAAGCCAAATACGACAGATATAAAATGCCAAAGAAATACAGTATTATGAATATATATTTAAATTGCATGACAGTAACACTGGTAAGGCAAACAACTTGTCTGTGTTAATAATAGTCAAGCAGTGACTAACAATACATATGTTTAAAATAGTTAAATAGAAATAAATAAAAATAAAACACAATAAAAAAAAATCAATGAAAAAAAAAAGTATTTTACTTTTACTTTCTAGGCCCAAATGTAAAAAAAAATCATATCCAGTGCTGTTTATTAGGTTTTGTAACATTTACAGTACTTGAATAAAATAAAGTACAACAGAACGAATGGACATTACGTGACCTGCAAAGCGGAGACTCCTATCGCAGCTGTCTCTTGTTATTGCTGTAAAGATCATCATAATTGCTGTATTTGTTGTTTTTGAATGTTGTTTTTGTTTTTAGCCTCACGTTGACACAACCTCGAGGCTACAATTTCTAAGCTAGCTAAGGTTTACGAAGGGTCACATAAATTTCAAAGCATACAATGCAAGGAGAACATTAGAATAAATAAATAAATACTATTTTCAGAGGTGGATTTGGGGGTCCGGGCTGGCCGCTGCCCCACCCCCCCCCCAATTTGGAAAGTCAAAAAAAGAAAAAAGGAAGAAGGAAAAAGAAATATAAAAATGCCTCAGAAGTTATTTTCGGGAGAAAAGAAAAAAAAAAATTTCTCGGGCATGCCCCCTAGGGTAGTGTTTTCCAGATCGGCCCCACTTTCGAGGTCCTCTCCCCTTTCGGACATCCCTGGATCCGCCCCCTGATTTTGAACAATCTTATTGCCTTTACTTTCCATTTAGTTCTCACGCTACCAGTGGGTTGTTATTTTCGCAACCATAACATTACCTTTTCCTGTACTTTCACACTGACCACACTTTAATGTTTTCCATGGTATACCAACTGTAGGTCACGTGACCGGTTGTAAACAAACATCAGCGAATCGGTCTATTGGTTCATTATGATTTTACCAACATAATAGCGAACATCAAAGATATGGCTAGCTTTGATTAAACAATGCCATTAAAAAAAATAAATTACAATTTTAAGCAGCTTTCACATTGCCAGGTTCATTTTGGTCAAACTAATGAAACCAAGGAGATAAACACTTTTACATTGTAGTTTTTAACCACATTAAGGATGGGTTTATATTTGACAGAAGTGCTATGTAATTTTGAAATGGAATAAATTGTTGATCAGAGAGTTTGGGTTACTCTGCCGAAAAGCTCAACTAGTTGGTTTGCCAGGTCACGCCCCATATATCTTCAAAATATAACTAAAATAAATCAAACCTGTATAGTTTTCAAATCTTTATGAAAGACCACAAACTGGATGTCCCGTAAAGAGCAGTGAGGGTGAGTTTTACTGAATACAATTGCCTCTTCATACATGGTCTTTGCTACGACATCAGCAGGATACTGCAGATTACCAGTTCCAAGAGCAGGAATAGCAATTGATTCCATGTTAGACGCAGATGAGAAAACTATTTTGAGAAGTTCTCTCATATTCTGTAAGAAATTCAACAGAATTATATCATGATCATGATAAAATTATATTTAGTGAGTGTGGGTAGGGGTTTGGCTTTTCTGCTGAGCTTATACCCTGCTGGGGCCGCAACTGCCTTTTAGTAAAAAATCTGGACAAGGTGTATGTGACACGCACCATTCTTTATGAATAGTTTTTATATTAATATTATTATTAGGTGTATCCCATCATTCTGATTATTAATATTATAGTTATCAATGTCAATAAATTATCATTATTTTAGTATTTGTTATTATTTCTTAGCTCCCTCCTGTTGCGTCACCATTGCATAAGAAAATGAACATATCGGTTCCGATAGAATGGATAGTAGTTACCTTAAGTAACAATGAGAAAATCATAATGCCTGCAAAAC
>NW_022741268.1:0-552 GCF_011630105.1 Anneissia japonica
ACCTTAAGAGAGTCATAGTTACTCCCGCCGTTTACCCGCGCTTCGTTGAATTTCTTCACTTTGATGACATTCAGAGCACTGGGCAGAAATCACATTGCGTCAATGCCATGGTTTCGGACGTCGCAATGCTTTGTTTTAATTAGACAGTCGGATTCCCCGTGTCCGTACCAGTTCTAAGTCTGTCTCTTATACACATCTAGATGTGTATAAGAGACAGCTCTTGAACTCTCTCTTCAAAGGTCTTTTCAACTTTCCCTCACGGTACTTGTTCGCTATCGGACTCGTGCCAGTATTTAGCCTTGGATGGAGTTTACCACCCGTCTTTGGGCTGCATTCCAAAACCTGTCTCTTATACACATCTAGATGTGTATAAACCGCCAAGCCAGGAAGGTCCACGGAATGGGCCCGGCACTAGTCCGGGCTCGCCCTGCAGAGCAGGCCTCGCCCAGTCACGGCACGCGCCCGGTCCCGCTTCACTCCCCGGCCCTACCGACCCAGCCCTTAGAGCCAATCCTTTTCCCGAAGTTACGGATCTAATTTGCCGACTTCCCT
>NW_022741269.1:0-644 GCF_011630105.1 Anneissia japonica
CTCGCATCGCAGGTATCAAAAACCGCTCTGGAAATATCCATGATTTTATTGCCGAATCCTATAGCGCCACCAATCGAAACTGCCTTAAACGTCCAGGAAAAAAAAAATTCGCGGCCGGCAGGAAAAAAAAAATTCGCGGCCGGCAGGAAAAAAAAAATTCGCGGCCGGCGGGCAAAAGGCCGGGTGGCAACGGCCGGGTGGCAACAGGCCGGTTGGCAAAAGGCCGGGTGGTAACGGGCCCGGGTGGCAACGGGCCGGAACTCTACAAATATAGGTCTATGTACATGCTCTAGACGTCTCGTTATACGGCATAGTGAGTGAAGTATGAATTCTATGAACATTTAAATGATTGCTGAGAAAATTTAATTTTTACAGATGATGGCCTAAAGGTCATGATAATTGTTTTCTCTCAATGACACTTTTGAGTTGTTTGAAACCAAATTGACTAATCCGCAATTACAAAGAGAGACCAAAAAGTAAACTATGTGTACATACATAGTTCATTTAGGGATGCATGTAATTCCATTTTTGCTTCCTTGATAATCTGTTCTTTAACATTAATTAAAACGTGTGTCAAATGTACCAAATGTATAATTGTAAATTTACGTATTATTATCGACAATATAATACACCTCATGAATTTT
>NW_022741270.1:0-1536 GCF_011630105.1 Anneissia japonica
CCTCGAAAAGAAGCCCATCTCAAAAAGAAGCCCATGCTTCTTTTCAAGGTAGCATACCGTACTCGCGCGAATAAGCGCCTGGGCGCTTAAAATATTTTTTGCACTTTCTGAGGGGCGCTTATTTGAATGGGGCGCTTATGAAAACAGAGTGGAAATTGAGGGGGCGCTTATGGAAATAGATGAAAATCGAGGAGTTCTTATGGGAAATTATTAAATTTAAGAGGCACTTTCAATGAAAAAAATTATATAAGAACATTAAGAATGGTGGTTAGAAAAGACAATCGTCCGGAGAAAATAGCTCATGACAAGAATGCATGAATATTTATTACATAACAGCAAAATGGCAGATGCAATTAGTGGTGGTGGGTAGTGGTTAGCTTGTTGGTCATTGGCAGGATGGCAGGATCATTGTATTTTTTCTTGAAAAACTCAGATGAGAATGTGCTAAAGGTCGGAAAAAAGAAAAGAAAAATGAGTAAGACTAGTAATAGACAAATAGGTAAAAAGAGTGAAGTTTGAAATATACTGTCTGTCCAGGGATCGGAGCTCTCATCTGTCCAAGAAAAATATCCTCATTTTGATATCGAGCGAAGAAGAATGTGTTTCTACTCTACAGCTCAAATCATGCCAACAACCACAGTCCCAGGATTGATTGGATTATATTTGCTAAAAAGAAAATCTTATGAGGGGGCGCTTATCAAATTAGAAGGGGCGCTTATTCAAACGGGGCGCTTAAGAAAATTTTCAAACGGGGTGCTTATTCGCGCGAGTACGGTAGGCTTCTTTTCGAGATATTACAGTCACGTACACTGTACATCAATTTCAGAAAACAAAATAAATTAAATACAAACTTTGTTTATACAGTAGTTTAGGTGATTTAATGCCAGTTAAATACACTCTATGATACAGATTGATGTTACAGTGGCCTTATTAATTGTTTTATAGTACAAATTCACAAAAGTTACAGCATTCATTTTCAAAAGAAGCCCCCCCCCCCCTATTTACTTTGCCAAAATAGTATCGAAAAGAAGCCCATCTTGAAAAGAAGCCCATCTCTAAAAGAAGCCCATCCAAAGTTCTCAAAGAATTATTATATCTTAAACAAGGGCGCAGATCTGTTTTGAAAAGTGGGGGGGGGGGGTTTCGTGAGTCCACGCACCTCAGCCACATCATGGTTGGTTCGAACATTTGAGGAAAATAGTAGGTCTACCTCTAGATGGCCGGAAATGACACTCTCATCTTTTATCATCAGCGATTTTCGGCAACCATAAGATCTAATTAACATGTGTTATGTATTATTGAGAATAAAACTTTAAAACATAGTGTTTGATGTATTTACTTTACCACTTCAAAGCCGAATCACTGTGATGTACCAAAGAAAATAAAACTTGTCATTTGACGTATTTACTTAACTTCACTTAGGCCTTAATATTATTATATAATATACAACAGTATTTCTAGCCGTATTGCCAGATTTATCTGACCGAACGCCCTCTTGAGGCGTAGCATTGTGTAATACAATGTTCCCGATGGTTA
>NW_022741271.1:0-1243 GCF_011630105.1 Anneissia japonica
GACATAAATGTATCAATTTACAATATATCAAAATTAAAATATAATACCGGGATATTAAAACACATTAAAAAAAACCAAGAACAATGAAACACTAACAAATATCTTTGCATTTTTAAAGCAAAACAAGACAAGTTCACCGTAGGACTATCGTTATGTAAATCGTTGAAGTTATATCAAGATAATAAATGCCGGGAATTTCAAAATGTCAAGTTTGGTAGAGTACGGTATATCACGTATCTTTTTTTGGGCACCATTCCAAGTTCAATTTTTTTCTTCTTATTTTTATCTTAGTATACACATATTCCAAACAGGTTAAAAGATATAGGCCTAGTATTTGTGATAGTATTTGTATTTTGTTTGTTTGTTTTTTTGTTTGTTTTTTTTTTTATATAATAATTATATCGTGCCACAACATGACTACATGTATACGTTTAATTCTTCCACTATTTAAATTGTAACTATACTGTAGGTATTGAATTCATGCTGTCGTGCTGAAATTCATTCCAATATTTCGACTTAATTATGTTATGTCATGATACAAGTACATGGTTTAAGATAAAGAACTATGAAACCAGTTATTTACGTCTTCAATTATTTTAGATGAACTATTTCAGTAATAGTGTCTAAGGCCTACAGTAGCTTGAATTAGTGGATTTTATATTTCTTATATATATATATATATACACAGACTATTATAACCGTATCCAGTAAGCTGTATATTAAAAACACACACACATATTGTTCATTTATAATCATATCTATTGACATATTTAGCGCTTTGCGTCAAAAGGGCATCTGAAAGCGCTTCATTTTCAAAGCACACTCATTTAAACTGCAAAAGCTGGAATTTAGTAATGTTAGTAAAACTACAACTGTGGCAAAGCTCAAGCTCTTTACAACGCAAAACATGTTGCGTTTTCCTCTCTTTTGTGACTACAATTTACCAATATAAACAGTCACAGGGCGTTATCGCGTGATGTTTTCAATGGCGAAGGCAAATCATACTACAGTAATGAATAATAGCTTTATTTTTTTTTTGCGCACAACAATCCAGAAAAATGATCACAGGCTATATTATATTTGGAGGCTTAGGCCTACCTATAATATATCAATTTACAATAGGCCTATATCAAAATTTAAATATAATTTAGGCAGACTTTACGCACAATTTTATGACATTTTTGATTACAAAAATTAATAATAAAGTAGTAGTTCGAATTTTTATAAAGGTTCCGTGCAGGAC
>NW_022741272.1:0-966 GCF_011630105.1 Anneissia japonica
TGTGCATAAAAATTATTGAATTTAAAAAATGTGTACCCGGATTTTTAAACGAAAAAATTATAATAGAAATAATAAAACACTTTCAGTGACTGAAAGTGTTTCTATCATTTTCCGCTGTAAACTGATGGGTATACATTTTATTAATACGCTAATTTCTATGTTCAAGTTGATAACTGAAACAAAGTCTATTCAATTGAAAGTTTGAAGTTTTTCGGAAAAGTACTGGAAATATGGCGGAAGGTCAAAAATTTGCACTAAGTGCTCAACTCGGCGAGATGAGCACTTTTGTGCAAAAAGTGACAATGTTAAAAAATTGAGTGACAAAGAGTCAGTCAAAATGTAATTTTTTTTTGTTAGGCACGGTGAGATAGCCTGAAAAAAAAGACTATTCCATTGAGAGTTTGAAGTTTTTCGGAAAAGCACTCAAAATATGGCGGAGAGTCAAAAAATTTGCACTAAGTGCTCAACTCGGCGAGATAAGCACTTTTGTGCAAAAGGTGACAATGTTAAAATGTTGAGTCAAAATGTAATTTTTTTTTGTTAGGCAAAGTGAGATAGCCTAAAACAAAGACTATTCCATTGAAAGTTTGAAGTTTTTCGGAAAAGTACTCGAAATATGGCGGAAAGTCAAAAATTTGCACTTAAGTCCTCAATTCGGCGAGTTAAACACTTTTGTACAAAAAGTGACAATGTTAACAAGTTGAGACAAAATGTAGTATCTTTTTTGTTAGGCACGGTGAGATATTCTGAAACAAACACTATTCCATTGAAAGTTTGGAGTTTTTCGAAAAAGTACTCGAAATGTGGCGGAAAGTCAAAAATTTGCACTAAGTGCTCAACTCGGCGATATAAACACTTTTGTGCAAAAAGGGACAATGTTAAAAAGTTGAGTCAAAATGTAATTTTTTTTGTTAGGCACGGTGAAATAGCCTGAAACAAACACTATTCCATTGAAAGTTTGAAGTT
>NW_022741273.1:0-697 GCF_011630105.1 Anneissia japonica
CTTGCAAATAAACCTGGTAAGCTCGAAAAATTGACCATAATAATAAATCTAGCAACTTCGCATAAAAGGAAAATCATAAATATTAGTATTTATTTTTCTGTAAAATAAGTAGTAATTTCAAAGCGGGAGTTAAATCATGGTAGGCCTAGAACTGTTACCTCGATTGTTATAGTTATGGGCGAATAAATTTGTTCCTGATCGCCCTTGAAGATCTGTACAACGTAATGCACTTTATTGACCATGGTGTAACTACAGTAAACGCGTTACATGCCTAGTTAACGCATTTCAATCGTGCACGACAGCTGATTGATTTAGTGTGAGAAAATGTATTTTTATTCTTATTTTTTATTTTAATTTAGCATCCAACAAACAGCAGAGTTCTCCACTTACAGGAGGGAACATACAGATAAAACATGGATTTACGTATAAATTTCATGCAATACAATAATGCACGTTATACCTATACACAAATACATTAACAAGTTCATGCTTGTAGATTTCAAAAAAAGTACATTTTATGGCACACCAAAATATTACCACTAGTATTTTTATGTTTTATAATGTACTTTTAATTTTGTTTATTAATTATTTGAATTTTTAAGTTTCTTGGGCACTGAAATAAATTACCGTTGCGACGTCGATATTCTCTTCCGATGACCAGGGCCTAGGCCTATGACCGGTACAGTATAAACCATAC
>NW_022741274.1:0-994 GCF_011630105.1 Anneissia japonica
AGGCTAAGTGACACAATTCTCTTTTATGTGTATTCACAAACTTAATACAGTGATTAAAATAACTGCACAATGGGCATAATACATAATTATTCTGATATTCAATCATTTATATACTGTAAACAGTGAACCTACCTTATGCATGTTCTGTTAAGCATAAACTTGCTCCCAGTTTAACTGCTTGCATACAATATTTTCTGTAGAGTAAAAGAAGTGAGATTTAGTCACATTTCAATTATTGCATTCTTTCACAAGACTAATGAAAGTAATAGACCCCTATAAAACTTCCCCTAACCCCAAACTTATCAACAAAATATTGGCCACACTAATATCCCTGCAGAGTTCATATAGCTGGAACCATAAACAAAATTCATCTGAGGGATAGACAAAATGAGTTCAACAATAATTAAATTTAAATTAAATTATAAGCCATAACATTTATAAATAATTAAAAAAAATGAAAAACTATGTTTTTCTGAGATGTAAATAAACATTTAATAAAGTGAAGGATTGACAATGAGGGGCAGCAATGAGACCATCATATTACATATTGACCTAATAAGTTTTCTAAAACATTTCAATAAAACACATTTTAATGATAATGTGAGTCCTAATAATAAGATTTTTTATAACAAAGCTATTTGTAATTTCATTGGGTGGACAGACATGTGTGTTTTTAGGACTCACTAGCTACTTTATCATTGACTTGAGGTTATTTTTCTAGATCAAGTGCAGTCTGTCAGAGATACAGTAGTCCTAATTTAGTGAAAAACCCATTAAGTAAATGTATGTAATGTGCAATAATAACAAAATAATCAAATAATAATAAAATAATATAAATAATGATATAAAAATAATAGATTATACAAGTCCGGAGAGTTTGAGGATTTTTTAATATTCTTTTATTTTAAATTGTTTCATAAATTGTTGTGTTACTTTTTTTAAAATAATTTAATAAAAGAAAACAAACCTAACACTTATTGTTTAAATCCCTGAT
>NW_022741274.1:1039-1358 GCF_011630105.1 Anneissia japonica
ATTCATTGTACATTGTTTGATATATTATACCATGGCCAAATGAATATCCCTTTGGATAATAAAGTATTTTTAATTGAATTTGAATTCAAATGAATTGGCAAAATGTGAAGTACTTTGAAACAAAGTGCGGTATGAATACTGGACATTGAGGATGAAATTGGCATGATCAGAATTTAATTTGCAGGATAACACTAAGAAGTAATCTAACTCATATCTGTGTAGAAAATTGCTGGTAGGGAGGTAGGCCTAGGTGTGCAAAAACATCATAAGGCCAAGGTTACTGCATAATAATATATAACCATCTATGTTGAAATATTGG
>NW_022741275.1:0-648 GCF_011630105.1 Anneissia japonica
TTGTGTTTTTTTTAATGAAATTAATGATTTTCTTTAAAAAGACCCAAGACGAGACTTTTTTTATAGCTTGTTTGACAAACTCGCTGACTATTGTACATTTTACTGTACTGTTTTTCCGTTTTTAAATGTTTGTGCTCGTTAGCAATTTAGATTTGTTGTTGATGTTATCCATGACAGTAATACGTACCGCGAAATGCCAGGCCTCTGAAAGTCCCCATCGTTGGTATTCGCCATGTAATTGGAATTTTTATTTCAAATTTCGCGAAAATGGTTTATAACATTTCCTGCAAGTTCGTCGTTCAAATCTGGTGCCGAATTAATGTTTTAGAGCCTCCCATCAGAGCCATTAATAATAAAAAATATTAATAATTTGCCGCAAATATAGTAATAATATCTAATAATATTAATAATTTTAAAAAATACTTAGACCTACTCCCAGAGCTACTCATAGGAGCTAAAAACTAATTTATTTTAGTTCTCAAATATGCATATTTTTTATGTTGATTTATTAATTAAATTTTTGCTACAAGGTATTTTACAACATTTGTTTTTTTTTTTTTTCTTTAATTTTATAATTGAGGGCCATTTTGTATTTCTTGATTCAATTCTTGCTTATACAGTATTTAAATATTTGAAGATTAAAAAAAA
>NW_022741275.1:656-937 GCF_011630105.1 Anneissia japonica
GGGCCATTTTTACCTACCTGTCATATGGGGCCATTTTTACCGGGGCCATTTTTTCTGGGGCCATTTTTTCCGGGGCCATTTTTTCTGGGGCCATTTTTTCCGGGGCCATTCTTACCTACATTCATGTACTTGCATTAAGGAGGTACTTCAGGTATGTTCTGATGGTTCATCTTTAACTCACTCCTGTTTTATTAACATTGATGTTAATGTTGCAAAACAACCACATTTAGCTAGTATGTCAGTATGCAACAGAGTTAATTGTCTATTTTTATACAACTTAT
>NW_022741276.1:0-517 GCF_011630105.1 Anneissia japonica
TTTAATATTGGGTGTCCGAGGTTTTCCAATGACTTTCTAAACAATGATGACAAGATTTTGGATTTGTAGAAACCGTTTCATATCCATTTTAAGCATGGCGTATAATTTGCCATTTTAATATTTTTATTTAAATTATGTTGTTTCTGTGAGTATCCTACGTGAAAAGATATTTTTATCTGCCATTAAAGATCCTAGTTAATCGTTTTTCATATTATTAATTTATTTACATATATTCTTGTTATAATAGTGATTTACTATAAATATTGTTTAACATTATTAAATAAATGTTGTTTAATGAATGAATAATTATTCAAACCCACTTGTACTTGACAACAACAACTAGGCATCAGTTATTATTTTTAATGGTGTCTACCACATGTCTACCACAGATACTAAAAAAAACTCCATTGTACAAGTATATTTATTCAGTTTGCTTTCAACGTAGTACTATCAGATTGTTTTGAAAGCTTAATGCAGTCACTATAACAATATTCGAATTTCACAAATTTTGACAAAT
>NW_022741277.1:0-959 GCF_011630105.1 Anneissia japonica
CAACGAATCGATCGAACCTCCGTAGTCGTTCAGCAAAAGCTTCAGCACGTCGATGCTCTGCACTATGGTTTTCAGGGAAACGATTTCCTATTCTTTCTTTCGCAGCCGGTCCGATTCGGAGGAGGCTCCGCCGACACATACATTGTCGGTGCTCTTTGTCGCTGTCGTCGTCCGGCCAAGTGTCTCGTTCATGTCGTTAGCTCTACGAGTGTGATGGAATCAGTTTAACTCGACTTTTATTTCGTTTTCGTTGTACGGTGAGCGTACGTCATCGGTTCTTAGACACTTGACGTCACGAGCTCATGGCCGAAGGCCGAAGTAAGCTTTTATAAAAAAAATTAACAGATTATAATAGATGTTTTGCGTGTGTGTGTGTATTTAATTTTCGATTTTCTTCTTGTTTAATTAAAAGTCCTGTTTCAAACCATTCCTCTTTCGTCAGTCGTTACATAAGTCAAACACTATCAGGCTAACAAGAACAGCAACCAATAGTCTAATTTGATATTTTTTCTAGCAAAAACTTTATTTTTTCGAAAAGATATTCGGAAACACACGGATTATGATTACAGCTATCGCGTTGAACTAATCGTATTTTCCTGCATTATAATCATTTAATTTTAAAACAAGATCGTCCCTTTTTAAATACTCAGCAATTTCAAACAGAAAATCAACCTGTCGAGGTCCGATCACTGTCAGTTTTTCCAATTCAATCATTAATCTTATGGCTTCCTTTAGTCGTTCAACAGTTCTTGCGGGTATGGTTGATTTCAATCTCGGTTTCGGCGATTTCAACTCTTCTTCGTTGATTCCAGAAGCAAAATCAAGTATCATGGCCCTATGGGGGAAAAAACAATATTAAATTAGCTCGGCAATCATTGGCGAGAAAAAAAAATCTTTTGCTCTAAAGATAAACGATTTAAAAAAAAGAGAATTACATACCTATAGGGTGAAATTATCTT
>NW_022741278.1:0-1158 GCF_011630105.1 Anneissia japonica
TAATGATAATAATAATAATATAATAACATTAATAATAATATAATAATAATATAATAATATAATAATAATAATAATAATAATAATAATAATAATAATAATAATAATAATAATAATAATAATATATAACAATACATCATATACAGTTAAAAAGCCCATTTACATACAAAAAAGATTACAAATTATTATATAAATTTTGAACATCAAAACAGCACACAAAAGAAAAGAAAATAATTAATTACAAAAATTAGTAAAATTATTATTATACTAAGTTCAATTAACCCATCTGAATTAATTTCATTTAATTTAATTGTCGAAATTAATAATAATTATTATTAATTCAGTTGTAAGAATGCTTAATATATACACTTGAATTAATAATCTTCATTAAGCATTCCTAAGAGTGGAGATTCCATATTGCAACATCATTGTATTTGCATTACATACAAAATCGATTACAAAAAATAAAAATAAAAAAAAGAAATTTAAAAACTAAATTATTGACCATCAAAAAAGCACACAAATAAAAAATACTTACACCAATAAAAAGTAAAATTATAGTTATACAAAGCCCATTAAACCATCTGAATCAATTAAATTTAATTGCCGAAATTTATCATTAGTATTACTAAATAAATTGTAAAAATGCTTAATGAATATACCAGTTGTAAAAATGCTTAATGAATATACCTAAATGTTCATTAAGCATTAAGCGGATTGCAGATTGCAACATCACTTACATACAAAATCGATTACAAATAATTATAAAAATTTAGATTTTGAACATCAAAAATGCACACAAAAACATAGAAAACAAATTATCATTATGCCAATAAAAAGTAAATTGAATATTATATCGACAATTTAATTTATTGTCGAAATTTATCATAATTATTACCGTATTAATATTTAATGAATATACCTAAATTAATAATGTTCATTAAGCATTTCTACAAGAGTGTGGATTGAAGATTGCAACATCACAATTTAATATTTAATTTAAGTTAATTGCCGAAATTTATCATTATTATTATTAATTTAGTTGTAACAATGCTTAAGGAATATGCCAAAATTAATGATGTTCATTAAGCATTCTTTACAAGAGTGGGGATTGCAGATTGTTTCCTTACCTGACATTTGACGTATGGTAGCAGGCAAAAA
>NW_022741279.1:0-6094 GCF_011630105.1 Anneissia japonica
ATATACTCGACACATTTATTATTATAAAACAAAAAAAAGAAGAAGCTATTCTTCTTCCTCCTCTTTCTCTACTACTTGCTTCATCTTGACTCTCATTTTGTACACTGGAAATATTAGTACTATTTTACTACATGGCTAAAAAAAGCAAAAATATTGTCATTACTACTGACAGGGCCATCATTAAATTAAGCCAGAGCCAAAAATATAGCTTCATATTCAATACGTCATCTGACATCATGAGAACCTAAACTTTAATACAATTATTTGTTATATAATAGGCCTAATTCTAAATTATTATTTACATACTGATTAATAATATCTGAGATTTGATGCACATTTTAGTATTAATAATAGTTTTTAGTATATCTTCCTAAATATTTATTGTCTAGCAAAAGAAATATGAATTGTATGCATCTTTATAAATACAATTACTGCAATATTAACCTTGTTTTTATATAAATAAATGTTCGATAAATTATATCTTTCAATAATTAAAAAAAAAAAAAAAAGAAATTTAGCGCGTCTATTTTCATTCAAATACGTTTGTATACGTGCACCTGACGTCATCGTCGAATTCCATGACATTCGACGGTAAGGCTAGACTGCCTGGCCAGGTCCCAGGCCAACCAATAATAATTAATTTTTTTTTTTTAAATAGGCCTATGGCGCATTTTGTACATGCACTTCAACTTTTACAAGAAAAGCCTAGGCCTAGTACCTGTAGTACATCCTACTGTACTTAGGCTTATTAGGCCTACACTAGTTTGTTGTCGTCGGAGTATTCTGTCCCTAAATGAACGAGGAACGAACCTAGCTAGTCAACATCTAGGCTAGGCTAATTGATTTTGAAATCAATAGCCCACCTTAAAGGACTATCTGTCGTTTTCTTTTTGAAACAGCGGACGAAAAAAAGTTATTCTACGACGTTTCATGATTCTTTATCACTAAAAATTAACAAACACTCGTTTTGACGCACTCCGTTGGTGTAGTGTGTGTGTCTGCTGTTGAAAAAAAACTTCCTAGCCTAATTTTGTGACTGGCTATGATGACTGAGATGGAACATGTTGATTTATTAATAATATTTTGTTTGGGATGGGAAAAAAGGAGAGTCAATAACCCCAAAATGCTCCATCAGCGCATAGTTTAATGTGTGCTATGAACAGTATGGCTATGGAATTTACTAACCACACAATCCACAATCATGCATGATATGTCGCAAAACTTTATTTGCATTTGGTGGATTAAGTCGCAAAACTTTAGCTTCGTTTGGTGGCACCATTTACTCTAGGTAGATGGCGACCGGTTTCGTTAACGGTTGGTATATTTCTTACAAACATTCAGCCAAAGGACAGTGAAAGTTGAGACGGCAGCAGGGTCTTTATCGATGTTTGCCATCCTTATGTGTGCCATCGTACCATGTGCTATGTGCCAAGTCATGGTTTGCTGGAGTTGCGTTCAATTTAAATCTCCGAACTTCTGAAGCTGAGATATGATATGAATGTAGGCTTGCAACAGTGGCGTAGAAAAGTATTTTTCCTGTCTCTTATACACATCTAGATGTGTATAAGAGAGATGATTGGCGTGTTAGCCAGTGTCGTAACAGGCGCGGGGGGAAGGGGAAGCAAAGGGAAAACTGCCCCTCCCCTGACGGTTTTTACCGGGCTGATCAGGCCGTCGTACCGGGCTGGGTAATAAGAGAAAAGAAAGAGGGGAGAGGGAGGAGGGAAAGAAAAAGAAGAGGACAAGAAAAGGAAAGGAAAAGAAAAAGAAGAGAAAAACAAAGACAAGAATAAAAAGGAAGATATCATAATGACCAGACTCACAACACCCTGCAACCCCTTCTCCACTTCAAAAACTGTCATAACTCCTTTGATCTATGCTGCCCGATGGCGTAACCACTAGGGGACAAAAGGAAAATATCTATCTTTGGAAAATCTTCCCCACCCCTTTATAAATGCCCTTTTCATCCCCTGAAAGTGCCTAAAAACCTCAAATTTCGCGGGCTTCGCGCGCATTTCTTGTTTCATGGGTCAATTTCCTCTAAAAATTGCACATTTTAGGGAGTTTTGATCAATTCCAACGAAATTAGAATTAAAAACACCGGGGGCAAGGGGAAAATATCAATCTTTGGAAAATCTTTCCCCACCCCTTGACAAATGCATCCTCTAAAAGTGCCTAACATTCTCAAATTTTTTGCGTGCATTTCTTGTTACGGTAGGCCAATTTCCTCTATAAATTGCACATTTTAGGGAGTTTTCATCAATTCCGACGAAATTAGAATTAAAAACACAAGAATATTTTGTTCGGATTTTTTAGGGCATTTTTATGTTTATCCTTTTAAGTTATTTAAACACATAATAGTCCCAAACTCAAGAAAGACAAATTTAAGATAGATCGTTTTAACCTAAAAGAAGGGCCTGAATGTGTATTGATGGTAAAATAATATGTTTGTAATAAATAAAACCATGATGAAAATGCTTATATTTAGTTTCAAACACACGTGTGTGGCCTATATTATAAATAAGATAAGCCCTATGTCGTATTGTTTTCTATATGGGGGGTGGGGTGGGGTGGGGTGGGTATGGTAAATTACTAACCGGGAAAATAAATACCCACTCTGACCCAATACCCCTGTTACGCACCTCGTGTTAGCGCCAATGTGTGCCCTTGTGCGGATAGGGGATGTGCCCCCCTCTGAAGCTGGAAACCTTGTTCTTGCAAAATAAATCATTGATGCAATTTGCTATTATAGACCTAATCAATAAATTTCTCATCCAACCGATATAACCTTAAACATTCTTGGATTTGACATAACATTACTGATGTCGTACACACCCTTCGGTGTGAAATGTGGCTCTCTTTGCAAGCACATCTAACATCTAAGGAAAGAAGAGCTTAGATTGGTACCAGATAAAATAATTTTGTTATCAACATTAATACAGTATGCTAATTTTCATCTTTGTAAGCGCATAAGACAGTGCAAACTATTTCTGTGACAGTCTTTTGAAGAGTGTAAAGCTCCATTTTAGCCCGTACATAGTCAAAATATTGGGGGTTATGATACAATGGACCATTCCCCCTTGTCAAATTTTGGGGGGATATATCCCCAATCCCCCCCGGGATCTACGCCTATGGCTTGTATCGCATGCTACAATTTAAAAACGGGTGACCAAATAATGAATTAGGTGCTAAATTTTGATTTAATGCTAGGTAAGTTAAAAACAGACATTTCGTCCGACTGGGACTCATTCAAAAATTCAAGGGGGTTCGCTAGAAAACAAGGGGTTCGACCGAACTATAACCCTCCCCCAGTGGCTACTGGCCTATTGGTAGCTGGGTAGGTAGTGGAGATGTTTTTAGTCGTGAGAAAAAAATTCTGTACGGTCACATGAATTGAACCCAGGACCCTGGGATTAAAAGACAAGCATCCTAGTCGCCAAGCTACATCTTCACTTGATTTGCGAGGTAGACCAAGGTAGGATGTTAAAAAAATTACATAAAGGTTGTGTTAATCTAAAAGACGTCTTCATTCAAGTACATATAAACTGAATGGTCATTTTTCTTATTAATTTTATTTAGGTTTCTTTATAAAACTTGTGACATTATTACGTAGATTCATATATAATATAAATGATAAGACCTACATACAATGCATAGATTTGTACTTTTAAATTAGTAATGTCAACAAAGAAATATTTGTACTGATTTATATACCATACTATAGGCCTAGTAATAATAGCCTAGACCCTAGGTAGACCTCCCTAGGCCTATGCACATTTTAAAGAATTTATATAGGTCTAGGCCCATAGGCCTAAGGAACGTTTTATTTTTCCTCTTTTATTTTTCATTGTTTTAAACATGAAAAGTCGTTTTCTTTTAAAGGAAAAGGTGCCAAATTTTTGTGTATTTATTTCTTCCCGTTTTCTATTTTACCTATGACTTTCGATATGCGAACATAGCCACTGCGCAGAAGTCTTAGCAACGCTCTCACTTGCCAAAATCGGCAGCCATGGTGGCCTAGAATATTGTCATATTTTTATGTTCTTATAAAACTTTACATAGTTTTCAATCTACCTTGAGATTGATCTCGACATGATCCTCTTTAAATACTACACTTGGTTTGTAGCAAAATTGTACTAAAATCAAATTCCGATTTGTTAAATTCCAACTTGTTGAAATTTTGAGCAGTGAAAGTATATGAAGAAAGTAAATCACAACCGCTGCGCCAAACCATTCATGCAAAAATACAGTATTTAATTAATGTGTTCTTCTCTTCTCTCAAATGTATTTAGGCCTATTATTTTAGCATGTGTTAAAGGTATATGCCTACTACTGTACCTGTTGTAAACCCTGAAACCCCATAAAAATGTAGTTTAAACATTAAAACGATTCACTTTTTTGCTAAATACGGTCTCTTTGAAAACTTAGAGTGGTTAACTGTTATAAGCAGATTAGTATACCGTATAGTCTGAGCTGCCATATAATAACAATAACTACTTTCTGGAGTTTTTTTTATTTTTTTTTTAGAGAATCTTATTCGTCTTTTTTTATGATTTACCTGTATTAAAGTAAAAATTATTTATCGGTATTTTTTGGAACAAGAAGCTTAGTCAGAGCAGTGGCGTAACGCCTATGCGCTTTCGTGCGGCGGTCCACAGGGCCCCCGACTCCTTGGGGCCCCGAAGTGCGGCCCTTACCAAATTTGTTTGAATGGGAAATTATTTTCAAATGTCTGTGAGTGCCATTTTCAGCTATCTAAAGGTGCCATAATAATCATAACATTTCTTATCTCAGCCCCACTATGGTGGGGCTGAGGTGGTATAGAATCTCTATCGTGAAAGTCTCTATCTGGCCTCCTTCTATTTAAAATTCCTACTAGATCCACCACTGATATCATATCATCTATTTCGTCGTCAAGAACATACAATGACAAAAATGATTAAATTACACATCTAAATCCCACAATAGAATTGGCGACCGGGACCGAAAAATGACCCCATAGTCTCAGAAAGCCACAGGGCCGGCGGCCCCCATGCTCAGAGTCAGAGGGTTTAAGGGGTACCCCTTTGATCTTGAGCTCAGTCATCAATCACCGCGTCACTTATTTCTGTTCACAGCGAGGATTTATTAATGCTATTAGGCCTAACCTCTGTGCGCTTTAAATTAAAAGCAAAAACCGAAACAGAATTAAAAGGAAAAATGATAAAACAGTGAACAAAAATCTTTTGCAATCAAAACAAAAAACAGGTTAATTTTATGATTAATTTTTATTTATATTATATATATATATATATATATATATATATATATATTATTTTATAATAATGTTTAATTCTTTAAATGTCAACCAAGTTTTTATCTCAACTACATCTTCATTCCATTTTCTTTATTATTTTTACATTTTATGTTAGATTTCTCATCGATTAAAAAATCAATGAACGAAGATATAAACTTCAATATATTTCGAATAAAAGAAAAACAATACAAATGTACAAGGAGAAAATGTAATGAATTGATACAAAAATCAATACATTATAACAAAAATTAAAACAAAATTTATCGTTTAGACATAGGTAGCGTTCGACTGTGTAAAATATTTCAGAAACGAAAAACTGGAAAAAAGAATCACCCCACATATATTATAGTTATAATCTTATAGATTACATATGTTCTAATACATCAGTATAATATTGTTACAGTTATCGTCAGTTACTTAATCATCATTATCACCACCCCACCAAAATCACCATCATTGTCTTCTTCACCATCATCATAATTATAATCGTCTTCATCATCATCATTATCATCATCATCTCCATCATCATTATAATTATCATAACCATCATTATTATTATCTTCATCACTATCATCATTATCATCATCATCATCATCATCATTACTATCATAATATTCAGAGAATATCAACGGATGGATTATTTAATGTACAGATTTTTTTTTTTGAGTGTTACACAATCACTTGGCATTTTACCAGGGGCGGATCCAGAAGTTTTGGTTGGGGGGTGGGGCTATAGGTATATGTGTAAAGTGCTATTAGATGTATGTATGTGTGTACATATATATATATATATATATA
>NW_022741279.1:6128-9817 GCF_011630105.1 Anneissia japonica
TATATATACTTGTATAAAGAAATAATAATGGGTTCCAACACAGGAGTGGGTAGATTTTGAATTCCTCCGGAAGTCGAAATTTGTGAAATTCGAATATTGTTATAGTGACTGCATTAAGCTTTCAAAACAATCTGATAGTACTACGTTAAAAACAAACTGAATAAATATACTTTAAATAGCTTTTATTTAGTATCTGTATATAATTGAAGAAGAAATATGTGGTATACACCATTAAAAATAATAACTGTGCAAGTGGATTTGAATAATTATTCATTCATTAAACAAAATTTATTTCCTTAAATGTTAAACAATATTTATAGTAAATCATTATTATAACAATAATATATGTAAATAAATTAATAATATGATAAACGATTAACTAGGATCTTTAATGGCAGATAAAAATATCTTTTCACGTAGGATACTCACAGAAATAACATAATTTAAATAAAAACATTAAAAAGGCAAGTTATACGCCATGCTTAAAATATTGGAACCACGCTTCAAAAAAATAGTAATGCAAATGCAAGGTCAATAAACAGACTTAGCGTGTCACTTGCTATGCACTAAAATAGCAATTGTTTGTATCCACCCTTTAGAATTTTGTGCACCACCCTTAAAATTTTGAGGACATTTTCTGAAATTTCACCATTCTTTAAAAATCCTGGTGAAAGGGTTGCCATGGGGAACATAAGACAATGAAGAAGGTGAAAACAGTTCCATAATAAAAATACTGTCCCTAAAGGTAAAATTTGACAATGTTAATGAGGTTAAAATATGTTTTAAATGTAGTAGTAGTATCCGACGGCAAGCAATCAAGAAAAAACTAAACTGGAACAACTCTCTCGACACGAAATGTTTAGTGTATCATACAAACGTACGAACTGACCACAAGCAATCAAGACAAGACTAGACAAGAACGAGTCTCTTATAAACATCTAGATGTGTATAAGAGACAGCCAGTTTATATTTAATTTATTGAGGAAAACGATTACAATACAATACAAAGCACACGTTTACATAATAAGGCCTATATAAAATAGTAGTGATTATCAAATAAATTCGTAATAAAGATTACTACCTAAATACGCACATACGATTATGTCTGCTTTGATACGGCTAAATTGTAGGCCTACTGCAATTGTTACTATAATTAATGTACTGTTATAGTTGCATGCTAAGACAACGCAAGCACTTTTGTGGGTATTTTTTTTATGGACAGACTCCATAATGTCGACGCATGGTTTACTGTCTTCAAGCTTAACGAATATTTCGACTGGTATAACTATAGTCTGCCGTTTATCCAGCACATTTATGCATTTTGTGGAATAGTGTATATGCATATGGAACGCCAAAAGTGGCAGCAGCGCAAAACACAGTCAGCAGTGCAAAACTCAAAGTCAGCAGTGCAAAAATTAATATCAATAAACTGTAAGTATAACTATAAATATTTATATACTTTGATTATATTTAATATAATATTAAAAATATTCACAAGCTAAAAACATTATCTTGCAGATGAAGTATAACTTTGAAAGAATTAAACAAGCAATTGATAAAAATAAAAAAATTATCTGAATGGGACAAGAACTACAACGTCCATCAGGATATTACGCCTTTCCACAAAGAATTAGGAGATTTCAAACGAGTATACTCTTTACTGAATAAACTGACAATATTAGTACACAAACATTGCAGAGAATATAACGTCGAATTAAGATTTGAAGAACAAGAACTTATAAACTTCAAAAACTATTTCAATTTAAACGAGAAAGTTTTAATTGAACACAACGATGGGAGCAGACTGGTTTCCCCCGGTATTTCCCCAGTCCAATTTCACCTGGACTCCCCCCTCCCTTTACGTCATGCATTAAATTAAAAAAAAAATTAAATACAAAGAATACGTCAAGATTTATCATTCTTTTATATTAAATCTTTATTTAATCAATTGCACAATAAAACAATATTTACATGGAAAATATTTATACAAATGTAGGCAGCAAAGTACCTACATAATATAAGAAATTAGTTACCGTACAAATAAAAACGTCCAAAGCTCTAATTATTCTTCTTATTATTCTTGTTATTGTTATTATTATCATTACATTATTATCCATGCAGAATAAACAAGGTTATTACATTGGATCTTTATAGTTATTAATTATTTATTACTATTAAGAAGAATCTAAATAAAGACTTTTAAATTCTTAAAAATTATTACTACAAAACGATATCCATTTAACGCATATGGTGTAAAGTAGGAAGTTGGGGGTGGTCGGGGGGGGGTTCGAATTATTCCCTGAACAAATACCGGGGAAAAGTATCTGGGGGTAAGGCAGCCTGCTTCGAACGTTGTGTCCAATTAAAACTTTATAGTTTATAGTGAAATGATTTTTGTACTTGATAAAGTTCTTGTTCCTCATCAAATCGTAATTCAACGTTATATTCCCTGTTATGTTTGTGTAATAATTGTCAGTTTATCCAGTAAAGAGTAGGCCTACACTCGTTTGAAATCTCTTAATTCTATGTGGAAATTCTTAATATTTTTATGGACGTTGTAGTTCTTGTTCCGTTCAGATAAATTTTGATTTTATCATTTGCTTCATATCTGTAAGATAGCCTAATGTTTTTAGCTTTTGAATACTTTTATATTATTATATTAAATATAATCAAACTATATAAATAATTATACTTATAATTATAGTTGGTTGATAAAAATTGAATAGTTAATTGAAATGTTTAACTTTTTAATAAATAAATTACTTAAATTATTAAACAATTAAATAAGTTATTTTATTATATAACTAATCAGTAAAATTATTTATTAAATTAATTATTTTATTAAATAAATTATTGTTTAATATTATTAATAAATTATTTATTTATTAGTTATGTAATCGTTAATGAAAAAATTATTAAATCAATTATATTCTAATAATTATTTAAAAATTAGATAAGATTTTTATTATATTAAAAGATTAAATAAATTATTAATAAAAATATTTTTTAAATTACTTATTTAAATAAATTAAATTAAATTAGCTTACTATGTTATTACTGAGGTTTACTCAGATATAATAAAATAATCGCAACATTTTATCCATTTTCAAATACAGTTAGTTGACACCGTCTGTAAGTACACTGCCAAAAAAGCTATGAAATTGCATTCAAAATAAAGGGTGTTTTGAGTTTTGCACTGCTACTTGAATTTTGTACTGCCGCTTGAGTTTTGCGCTGCTGACTCTGAGTTTTGCACTGCTGACTCTGTGTTTTGCACTGTTGACTATGTGTTTTGCACTGCTGACTCTGATTTTTGCACTGCTGACTCTCTGTTTTCACTACTGACTCTGTGTTTTGTACTGCTGTCTCTGTGTCTTGCACTGCTGCCACTTGTACTTTGTCCTTTTGGCGTTCCATATAGGCATTCTCTAAAATTACGCAAAACGCTTCTTGTTCATAAGACGCAGTTGTGCTACAGCTAGAAAGCTGAAGAACTTAATTTGATTAAGCTGAATACAACTGGGAGAAAAATGTATAGTAAAGTATAATTATTCCAAAACAAATAATACATTGTTCGTTCCTAGGTAAGATAATACCTAGGACGTTTATTAAGCATATAGGCCGTTGGCCCAAATAAAATATAAACGAAAATCATAAAATAATCATCTTCTATGTGTATGTATGCTATC
>NW_022741280.1:0-874 GCF_011630105.1 Anneissia japonica
CACTATCCCGACTCGAATGGGTCGCAAAAATGTGAAACCTTGAAGATAGGGTTTATAAACACGGGCGCCCCTGGTTTCACATTTGGGTGGGGGGGAGGGGTGTCAAATTTTTTCATAGAAACTCCAAAAAGAAAGGGGTCCTCCCCTTTGAAAATTTTGATTCCTAGATGGCTGGAAATGAGTTTTGCAGACTTCTGAGGTGTCTTTTAATGACTTTTAAGTTCTTCAAAATTCAAGGTTTTTCCCCTCTTGAAAAACTAAATTTTCTCACTCTTATTACAGTAAATAGGCTTATTTATGTGTGTATATAATAATGTACATAAAAAATTGAGTTACATCGTAGGCCTATTCTTCTTTTCATGAACTGATGAACTCCAAAGAGGAAGGAGGGTCCTTCCACGGGAAAATTTTGAAAATTTCGATCCCTAGATGGCAGGAAATTAGCTTTCTCGACTTACGAGCTTTCTTTTTTATGACTTTAAATTCTTGAAATTTTAAGGTTTCCCCCTCTTGAAATCGGTCGGGTAAACTTTCTCATTCTTTACAGTAAATACTAGTAGGCCTGTTATGTATGTATATAAAGTACATCGCATACATATTCTTCTTCCCATGAAGCGATGAATCACAAATAGGGGAAAAAAAAAAAAAAAAAAATCCGCCAACGGGAATTGCGAGAAATAACTCGGTCGGGGACTGCATATACACTCTCTTTCCCCTCCCTCTTCTTGCATTTCTTTCCGATCATACAAAAATCTCCATATAGACATTTTCGGCGGCCATGTATAACACATTACAAAAACAAAATATGTAATTGCACAGACATAGTATAGTTGAGCAGCAAAGCGAAACCACTGCAGTTGTTATGACCAACTCC
>NW_022741281.1:0-871 GCF_011630105.1 Anneissia japonica
ATCTCACTTTGCCTAACCCTAACCCTAACCCTAACTCTAACCCTAACCCTAACCCTAACTCTAACTCTAACCCTAACACTAACCCTAACCCTAACCTAACAAAAAAAAATTACATTTTTGAGTCAACTTTTTAACATTGTCACTTTTTGCACAAAAGTGCTTATCTCGCCGAGGTGAGCACTTAGTGTAAATTTTTGACTTTCCGCCATATTTCGAGTACTTTTCCGAAAAACTTAAAACTTTCAATGGAATAGTGTTTGTTTCAGCCTATCTCACTTTGCCTAACCCTAACCCTAACCCTAACACTAACTCTAACTCTAACTCTAACCCTAACCCTAACCCTAACTCTAACCCTAACACTAACCCTAACCTTAAAAAAAAATTACATTTTTGACTCAACATTTTAACATTGTCACTTTTTGCACAAAAGTGCTTATCTCGTCGAGTTAAGCACTTAGTGCAATTTTTTGACTTTCCGCCATATTTCGAGTACTTTTCCGAAAAACTTCAAACTTTCAATGGAATAGTGTTTGTTTCATCCTATCTTACTTTGCCTAACCCTAACCCTAACCCTAACCCTAACCCTAACCCTAACCCTAACTCTAACCCTAACCCTAACACTAACCCTAAAACTAACCCTAACCCTAATCTAACAAAAAAAAATTACATTTTTGACTCAACTTTTTAACATTGTCACTTTTTGCACAAAAGTGCTTATCTCGCCGAGTTGAACACTTAGTGCAAATTTTTGACTTTCAGCCATATTACGAGTACTTTTCCGAAAAACTTCAAACTTTCAATGGAATAGTCTTTGGATGTTAAAAAGTTGAGTCAAAATGTAATTTTTTTTGTTAGGCACGGTGAGATAGCC
>NW_022741282.1:0-565 GCF_011630105.1 Anneissia japonica
AATATTTTTTAATTTGCTTTAAGTATAATTATGCCTATTGCACTAGTCTAATATTCATTCTTAGGCCTATTCTTTTTTTATGATTAGAAAAAAATTGTCGTTATTATCATTATCAGGATCATCTGTTAATGTTTGTATTATCAATACCGCGCGCACTATGATGATACCTTAGCAGTCTTTGCAATATTTTGTAACGCCACAATACCTAAAAATACGGCACCACTATTCATACCGCGACAGGGGTGGCGCCAGCGGAGGGCGGTTTGAGGGGGGAGGGGGGAGAAAAACCACAATTCGTCGGGGAGAAAAAAAAATATAGGCCTATGTATTTTGCACATATTAGTAGACTCTAAAATCGATTAAATAAGCCTTTTAAACCCCTAAATTGTCAAATTTTTCGGAGGCTTCGGCCCTCCCTGTACCACTTTCGAAACCGTTTTTAAGCGCCGCTCGACCACGCCCACTTTGCTCTCGCGGCGGTGAAATCTTCCCCCTCGTCGGGGATATCGCCTCCCCCACCCCCCCGTCGGGCAAATCCTGGCGCCACCCCTGTACCACGGTAATG
>NW_022741283.1:0-954 GCF_011630105.1 Anneissia japonica
CAGCCCCAGCCATGGTGGGGCTGAGGTGGTTGTGAAATCACGTTTTTGAAGTAGGCCTATGTAAACTACATACTCAAAAACAATGTTTTTAAGCTTTGTTTTCACACACACATTAATAAGATCTCTATGGTTGTCAAAAATCCCTGATGAAAGATCATGAGAATTTTTTTTGGCACTTCATTTTGACTAATGGTGATGTGATGATGATGAATTTTACTAAAAGTGTCATTTCTAGCCATCTAGAGGTATTATTTCCTCAAATGTGTGTGTCAACTCACAAAATGCCCTCCCTCTCCACCTTTCAAAACAGATCTGTGCCCTTCCCTGGGTATGACATTAAACTCCATCGAGTCGGCTCCTGATGTATGTCTTAGTGACTGCTGTTTGTGTTTAGGATGTGATCTGGTTTTTCATGTCCATTTTTCGTGATTATGACTATTCTGGATAAAGAATGTTTTGAGTAGAGGTGGATTCAAGGCCCCCCTCCCCACCTTCATTTGTTTAAGGAAAAAAAAAGAAAAATATATTCAAATTGAAGTGCGAGAGTGTAATTTCCAGCCATCTAGGTATGCCCTAATCATAAATTTTCTTACCTCAGCCCCAACCATGGTGGGGCTGAGGTGGGTTGTTCCTCGGTCTGTGAAAGTCCCTCCCTGGTTCACCTCTCTTTCGAATTCCTGGATCTGCCACTGTTGATTTATTATATAATCATTTTTGCGCTTATTTATAATGCGTCTATTGCAATTTTCACTTTATCCTCTCAAACAGTCCTAAGAACGTTCAGGGGGATTCGCCCCTTGAACCCGCCGGGGTCATACGTAATTCGCATAACGGCTCCCCCCCTTTCAAAATCCTGGCTACGTCCCTGGTGTACAATACCGCAGTTCAGTTGTGTATGCAATATATTAAAATCATATAGATACTTGATTTACAATGAATCCATAATCCATATGG
>NW_022741284.1:0-1014 GCF_011630105.1 Anneissia japonica
AGTTCGAGAAAGACCTGCCTAGGGCCTATTTGTTTTCTTAGGAAAGTACAAAAAGATACAGTATCTTTACGTTTCATTGAATTGGATTATAATTTCTTACACAATTGTAAAACATTTAGCGTTTTCCCGAAATTCATTTATTATTATTTTATTATTATTTATTATAATTATTATAGAATCGAATAGACGCTCATGGCGCTTCTGCAAATGTTTTATTATAGGTCCTATTCATTATTTATTATTACATTATTATTTTTATTATCTTTAAATATTATGTTATTATTAATATAATTACTATTATTATTAATATGTCAACACAACATAGGGCTATGCAATGTTTTTTTTTTTTTTTTTAATTATTATTTAATTTCATGTAAGGGGCCAAGTCTATTATACATACTTTATGTACATTCTTTTGTTGATGGTTTCATTGCATTTCATTCATTGGAGCCCGATGTGATAACGGCTCTGTAGGAAATAAGGGGAAACAGTAGGGGAGGGTTTGGGGTAACTTAGAAGATAGGCCTAGTCGATATGTGTGCAACCTTTCACAAGAATGAGTCACCGCGAATATCCGGCTAAATATATCCGCAAATCCAAAATGTTGCAATTCTTCCAAAATGTGAATGTCACAGGTCTAGTCTGAATGTCATCAAAGAGCGCCATCAAAAGAATGGAAACAACGAGTTGTTTTTTTTTTTACACACAAAAGCAGGATGGAATTTTCTGAACAAAGACTACGACTAATCAAGAAATATGTATTTCATAATATACCTATACGAATTTAGAAGTGCAACAAACAACAAAATCTTAAACATATCACGAAAAAGATACTGTAAGTATTTGTGATAATTCCACGATGGTAGGCGTAAAAAAAGCCGTGATGCTAGGCCTACACCTTCTCTGGACTAGGCCTAAGCCTAAGCCTAACGTTGTTTCTAGTGAAGCATCTTTACTGTCTTTGACTGACCATACGAGAGGGGTGTATATGAGCTGGGCCTTAATCGCACATAT
>NW_022741285.1:0-689 GCF_011630105.1 Anneissia japonica
GATCCATACAAAAAAAAAAAAAAAAATAAAAAACAGATAGGGCTCCAGTAGAATATATCACAAGTTAGGCCTACGATACGAACAGTACAGTATTCGATGTGTTTTGATCGGCCAACAACATTAGCTTCCGTCGCCGAAAAACATTCTCCACACTCATTTACAGTAATACCGTACCTATCTTTATAATCTATTATAATCTGATACGATACATTCCAACCAATCCCCTACAAAATAAATAATGGCGGCTGAGTAATGTACATTTTTAACGTCCCAATCACGATGGCTTGTTTGACATTTTAACCATTAATTTCCACAAACAATTATCTCATATGTCAGTTGGAATGACAAGATGGATGTCGTTACAAGTATGTAAAGTTCAACAGAGCAAATATGCCTACAGTACGTCGGTAATACGGTAGTCTTTCGGTTGATGAATGAATCTTGTTTACATTGTATTAATATATTTAAATCTTAATACTGTCTCGCCTAGGGCGCTAGTTACAGTGCCCGCTTCACCCCCTACCCTCACAACTAAATATGCACGTCGATCGGGGAAAAGCTGGGAAATTTGGAGATAGTGAATGCTTGACTCATGAGATGGTCGGTCTTGCAGGTGGTGACCAGGGCCTCTTGTCGGGGGTCGGGGAGAGCCTTCCCCTCACCCGTCGGAAGAAAAAAAACACAATTTG
>NW_022741286.1:0-594 GCF_011630105.1 Anneissia japonica
CAGGAACAGATACAAGATTGAAAGTTAGTGGAAGTGGGCTAGATACTGTACCCTCTATCTCAAGTCCATCGTACTATGATTGAAAAAGTCAATGCAATGTGTACATTCATATAATTCATAATTATCATTATATATTTATTTCAGAAAATAATGGAATTGAGAAAAAGTGGTCCGGCCATAGCCGGTGCGCTTCCGACGGCCCTGTGGAACCAAGAGGCAGTGCCATTTTTATCATTGTAGCTTTGAATTTTCATTAAGGCAACAACCCAAATATTGGTCTAATTATAGACTGCTGGTTAAAATATAAAGATTTAACATTTTCTTTTAATCTTTATTAAAAAAAACAAAAAAAAACCCAATTTTTTATATAGTACATTCGACGTTTTAAAAATGTGGACTGATTTGAAATGAAAGGGGAGGGGGGGATGTGCATACACACCCATTTTACCCCTAGATACTGGCCTGTTAATATTATGACCATACTAATTTCTTATTGGCCTTTAATATGATGCTCTTATCTAATATATTTATATTAGATGTAATAAATTTTAATTCAAACAGGATCTGAACTTTAGTTTACTAGCAATTGTAAGT
>NW_022741287.1:0-1116 GCF_011630105.1 Anneissia japonica
ATATATCATCACAACTTGCACATTTTACATGTTCATTTGTAAAACCGTCTATTGGTTTCATATTATTTGTTTGTTTTTGTTCATAAATATTTTGTTCATTACAAAATTATTCATTCGTCTACACAGTATCATTTGTCTATGTCCGTCCGATACGTTTGTTATTTGTTTGAGAAATGTCAGTCTTATGTTGGCTTTGTTTTATTGTTTGAATCATGTCCGTCTTATACGTTCGTTCCTGTATGAATTTTTTCATGTCCGTCTTATGTTTTCGTTATTTTATTTTTTTTTCTTGTCCGTCATATCGTTCATAAATTCGTTCATGTCCGTCTAATGTGTTTGGTGTTTTATTTGTTTAAATCATACCCATTTTATGCGTTTGTAATTTATCTGTTTGAATCACGTCTTATAGGTTCGTTCGTGTATTGCGGACTCGCAAAGGCTGGCAGCAGTGCGGCGGCTGGTTTACAATGCTAAAACCCTGTAGCGTGCATAGCCAATCAGCGCAAAGCATAAATCCATCTGCACAACAAGCACATGGTTAAACGAATGATCGTCGCCCATGCGCACACACATGGTTAAAAAATCTATCTAGAGGGCGCTATTTTTCCATACTTCTCAATTACGAACGCCTTTTAGACTAAAGGGTACGTAATTGAGAAGGTCGACTGCAGTCAAAATGTTATGTTGTCTTGGCGAGATAGGTTATCTTGACAAGTCGACATAGTAAAAATGTTATGTTGTCTTGGCGAGATAGGTTATCTTGACAAGTCGACATAATAAACGGTATGTTGTCATGACAAGATACAATTTGTATTATGTCGACTTGTCAAGATAATCTATCTCGCCATGACAACATACAACTTTTACTATGTCGACTTGCCAAGATAATCTATCTCGCCATGACAACATACAATTTTTACTATGTCGACTTGTCAAGATAATCTATCTCGCCATGACAACATATAATTTTTACTATGTGGACTTGTCAAGATAATCTATTTCGCCATGACAACATACAATTTTTACTATGTCGACTTGTCAAGATAATATATCTTGCCATGACAACATACAACTTATATTATGTCGACTTGTCAAGATAATCTATCTCGCCATGAC
>NW_022741288.1:0-670 GCF_011630105.1 Anneissia japonica
ACTGCTGGAGTACACCAGCTATATATCATGTATCTTCTGTAGATAATCCGGCTGTCATCTTTATCGCGAACGGTAAGCTTGAGTATGCAGAAGATGAGGAACAAGTCAATCGCCATGGAGTTCATCCAGAGAAATGCTACCAACCAGATGTAGTGAAGGACAGCTGCAACTACAGTGCAAGCTTCCAAGTCTTCGAGAAAATATCCCTGTAAAAGGGTCAACAATTGAGCGATAAATAGAGCTAGAGATAAGTTCATAAGCATCTTTCCCCAATGGGTTCGCAGATCCTGAAATGCACATCGTATTGCAAAAGTGAAAAACAAACCGATAAGAGAAAGAATGACTCCAATCAAGTTCACAATTAGTAAAGTGCTAGAATACATAAAGATAACTGTTCTATTCAGTTCTGCAGTTTGACTAAAAAACGAACAAACCAGAACGCTACCATTTATGGTTATACTGTATTCACCAGCAGGAAACGTGTTGCCAGTTGCTTCGTGCACTAGGGTGGTGTTATCGGTGTGCATTACAAATGAGTCAAGATCGAGCTCGATTAATGGGCAAGACCGTTTTAAAGAATCACCACAAGGGTCCACACTCACAGTCACGCATACTGTTGAGTCATTCTTGATAGTGTACGTTATCGCTAAAGTGTAGTCGTCATCTGGAA
>NW_022741289.1:0-109 GCF_011630105.1 Anneissia japonica
TACAGAGGGTGGAATAGAGCTCATACGGTCTCCCAATACCTATATAACACTAACATGGAACAATAATGTGCATTAAGTACAACTTAAAACTGTTTAAAGGAAAAAGCAC
>NW_022741289.1:167-861 GCF_011630105.1 Anneissia japonica
CAATAAACGTTTGCACTGGTCACCTGGTACTTACCTAACCTTAATTTGGATTAAATTTAGTGCATTGAATACAATTTAAAGCTATTTAAAGAAAACACTCTCTCGCGGAAATGTGTGTTTCACCTGCTAAACATACCTTTGAATACCTCATAGGGACGGAAAGGAGCTCATATGGTCTCCCATATACTTATGTAACACTAACATGGAACAATATAGTGCATTAAATACAACTTAAAACGATTTAAAAGAAAAAGCACTCTCTCGCGGAAATTATGTTATCACAACACACAGCACCTTTAAATATACTCACAGGCTACAGTAAACGTTTGAACTGGTCACCTGGTACTTACCTAACCTTAATTTGGATTAAATTTAGTGCGTTGAATACAATTTAAAGTTATTTAAAGAAAACACTCTCTCGCGGAAATGTGTGTTTCACCTGCTAAATGTACCTTTAAATACCTCACAGGGGGTGGAATAGAGCTCATACGGTCTCCCAATACCTATATAACACTAACATGGAACAATATAGTGCATTAAGTACAACTTAAAACTGTTTAAAGGAAAAAGCACTCTCTCGTGGAAATTATGTTATCCCAACACACAGCACCTTTAAATATACTAAGGGGTACAGTAAACGTTTGCACTGGTCACCTGGTACTTACCTAACCTTAATTTGGGATTAATTTTGGTC
>NW_022741290.1:0-727 GCF_011630105.1 Anneissia japonica
AACTGCGAAAAAAATCGCAAGTTGTTCTCGGGTGGGACTCGAACCCACGATCTCCAGATCACTAGACTGGCATCATACCTCTAGACCACCGAGCTTGCGCCTGATGGCCAGGGTTGAATTCGTGATCTGGAGTTCGTGGGTTCGAGTCCCACCCAAGAACAGCTTGCGATTTTTTTCGCAGTTGTTTTCAAATGTACTGAGTATTCGGTACATTTCCAAGTCAGGTAGGGCAAAATTACACTTATACATGTTTCTCCTGACGCAAATCCAGTTATTGTCTATTCCATCACGACAATAACAATTAATACAAACAGAGTATTTACACAGAGGGCCTAGGCCTACATCTCTTAGCTTGTTTCTAAATAAATATCGCCAACTCCGTCTATTACAATTTACATTTTTTAACAACTTATTCAAAAACTAAATCATTAATTCCTTTCATTATTTTTTTTTGGTCCATCTCCGATCTGCCTTTATTTCTGATTGTAACCAAGAACAAAATTTTGCAATCCGGTCCTGCGGTTCTTCTGGTTTGTTAATGAAATCGATCACAGCCTGCTCATATTTACTGGAAATGGGCTGACATGCTTCCTTCTGCAAATGAAAAGACATTAGAGGGATCAACAATCAAATTTTGTTTGTAGGTAGAGTAGGAAATTATGTTGTATAGTAGTTTCAGAGGCACCCCCCCCCCCCCCACCAACCACATCCTATGCAATAACTTGTT
>NW_022741291.1:0-1652 GCF_011630105.1 Anneissia japonica
AAGGTAAATACAGTGTATATATATATATATATAGGCCTGTGCTTGTGTGTGTATTAACATGTGTAGAAATGATACGAGTAAAATCAATGTGGTTCTCCCTGTAGTTGATAAAATATTACAGGAATCTAATATCTTAGTATACAGTAGATGCAATCGTATTTTGAGATAGACAGTCTTCTGTTTTTGTAGGCATTAATGGACAAATTATTGATTCCGAAATAAAAGAATGAATGAATGATTGAAATTAAGACTTTTTAAAATACAATAAACTTTTCTACACCTTGAAAACAGACAAAACTATTGTCCAATAAGAAAACTGTATTCTTTCTCATCGTATTTTTGTACAAAAAACAAACGTGAACATAATGCCTACCTGCCTTCACACTTCGTTATGAAAACGTTAGCTATTTTCTATAAAAATTAAGATTATACCACAAACATCTTACGGAAAAGAGACCAAAGCAGAAACAAAGGTAAATGTTAACTTCAAGTTTGTTTTGAAAAGCATATAAACGAGTAGGACGCAAGTTCAAGTTAAGATTCATTTGCAGGGGATAGCCTAGTTGGGCCTAGGACTACCTTCTCCTCCTAAAGTGACCCTTAAATAAATAATTCATGCAGATAAAACTTGGACGGAATCCTGCGATATTATTTGTGCCTGAACTAGCCATATAATAACTAGAGATAAACAAACAAAAATATAAACTTTCTTGTGAAAAAAAATATATAGGACTACATCTTCTTGTAATTTTTCTCGGCGTTGTTAAAATCATTAATATTATATATCGTACACGTTTGAAAGAGTTGCATTGCAATAGTCAATTATTGATTTCATTTAATAAAGAAAAGATTTTATTCACATCATTAAATCATAATTATTAAATGAAACATAAAAAAAATTATACTGACGCCTTATAGGCCTTTCCTCCAGGTATCATCACTGAGTATCTACGTTTAAACTTGAACATGTAGCCGATATATTTACCTTCCATGAGCATCCCGGTATCTGATTAATAGCTAAGAAACCTAAATTAAAGTTTAAAAAATTGTAACACCACAATAGCAGCAAACTCTTGTCAAATAAACAGACCACGTGACTTATAGAAACTGAAAGACATTTAAAGATAATGAATAATTATTTATTGATAACTTTATTTCAATTATCTCTTTATTATCAATATTATTATGAAGACATCCTTAAAATTTTCAGTTAATTCAATAACGAGCAAAAGAACACTACGTCTGTAATCCATGTTCTTTTAAGAGACTAAAACGTACCCGTGAGTATCGACGTAATGGACCCCACCCCGACCTGTGACGTGGGCATTGATGTAATGAGAACCGGACCAGTGATGTGATTATAGACGTGACGGTACCAGAGACTGTCACGTCTATGCAGTGAGTATAGGCGTTATGGGACCTAGACCCGTGACGTGAGTATAGGCGTTATGGGACCTAGACCCGTGGCGTTAGTATGGACGTGATGTGACCCTGGACCTGTGACGTAAGTAGACGTAAAGGGGACAAGGAACTGTGAGGTGATTACAGACGAGATGACACCCGGACCTGTGACGTGAGTGTGGACGTGATGGGACCCTAGACCTGTGACGTGAGTATGGACGTGATGGGACTCTGGACCTGTGACGTGAGTA
>NW_022741292.1:0-1055 GCF_011630105.1 Anneissia japonica
TATTTATTTATTTATTTGTAAACCAACGATTTCAGCCTACGGGCTGCCTGTTTTGGTGTTATATTTTATACCGTGAATAAAAGAATAGACAGCTAACTGATGTGTTAAGCTGCAGCATCAGATCTATTTTAAAATTATCCAAATCAGTAATACACTTCGAATGTGTATAGATACGAAGAAGTTGAGACGATGTGTAGCTTGGTGGTTAAGTTGCTTGCCTCCTACCGGGCCTTGCGTTCAAGTGCTCTGACAGCACGGAATTTTTAGTCACGACTACAAAACATCTCCACTCCATAAGACTCATACTGAGACTCCGCCGATAAAGCATCCTAATGTTTCATTTATTTTAAGGCCAACTCAGACAGCGTCGGCCGACGCAGCCCGACGCGATTTGTTGTCGCGTCGGGTCTGTGTGAGTTGAACGCAGACGCGATGGTGTGCGTCGGGGGCAGTCGCGTAGTAGAATATTAAACGTGTTTAATATTTCTCACGACGGCTTAAGACTGTCCCCGACGATAAATCGGGTCGGGCTGCGTCGGCCGACGCTGTCTGAGTTGGCCTTAAGAGGCCTCTGAATATCAGCTGACTTTGAATCTAGGATACGCTAGAATGGTCTCCCTAAAGAATGTTTAAGAAATACGATGATTCTCATGAACAGACAAACTCCACCACAATAAAACGCTTTATTAATGTTGAGCTTAAATGGTGTAACATAATATGGAAAAGATGTACCTGAATGTTAAAAGGAAGCACGGCTAATAACATTGTCAACGAAATACAACATTTTACATCAACTGTCATTGACAACTAATCATGTTATCTATCCAACTAATGTATTCCTAAGCTAAAATTGGAAATCTGATAAGAAATAACATTATATGTAATGTAATTATTGATACTGAGCATCCATTATTTTACAATAGAAATGCAAACTTTATATAGAAGATTCTTGAATCGATCATTTATATATTACAGTACATGTGCTAATATCAAAATACGAGTGACATAACATTGCTCCACTTTGAAATTGATGACAATATGACCAAACTCCCTCC
>NW_022741293.1:0-966 GCF_011630105.1 Anneissia japonica
ATCTCTCAATGTCAGCAACTGATGAGCAATATTTTTTGTCTTTTTCATGTGAGCAACATTGATTCAAAGATCTGGCACAGTTAGTTCAATTATCGACATCTTTTTAAGAGAGTTCCAGTATATACGAATGTCAGGTATCCGCAAATTAATACTGTTACACCAGAACATTGGACACTGAGAGATCCGGTTGGAAGGACGTCAACATTAACATTGGGTGCATTTTGCACATTAGGGAAACCTAAGTAGGTCAATTATTGCTTCCATGTAGCTAAGTGAGTTATTATGAGGTCGCCATGTATACCTGCCTTCTAAAGAGAATTTACGTTAGTTTAGTATGTGGTTTGTGGTTTTATTACACCTATTGCAGGTAGGCTTGCCCTGTCTCTTAAATTTATTTGATTCTAACGATATTGGGTAATGAGTTCACCATAAATTTCCAAGTGGAAGGTTGTATACTATTCTCTTCCAATGTAGGCAGGACTCCTCCAAGGAGATCACTGTAAAACAACCTTGCACAGTAGTGTTTTTACATGGTCTTTAAACTAAGTGTTTTTGATTTGTACTTTTAAAGTTGCTTTGGCTTTGTTTGGATCTCTCTGGATGAGTCCTGTGGCATGTCTCCTCTAAAAGAGCATGATATACAAACTCACATTGAGTGATTGATTTTTTAACGAGACCATTGTTTTTCACATTCTACTGTAGTCTGGAGTTAATACAGTGGTCACCATAGGGCCACCTTTTAATTGTAAAGAAGTGTCACAGAGGACGTGTGGATAAAAATCAAAAATGGTTATAATACTCAGACAATGTGGCATATACAAAAATTTGAGTGTCGCTGGGTGGGGTATTCCAACATTTCTTTAAGAAACGGTGTTAAGTGCAGCGCATCTGAACTCTCTCCATATGAACGACAAGTGTCGTTGACTGTCAAAAAAATCGTATTAATGGCAAAATATACTGCGGGTA
>NW_022741294.1:0-194 GCF_011630105.1 Anneissia japonica
AAGCTCCCCGGAGTGTTATTCATTTGCATCTACTAGGCCAAAAAATATCGGCTAGGCCTACTTGTCTGCAAAACTTGAAAAAATGAAAAAAAAAAGAATTTAAAATGTATGGCTCGCATAACTCGCTGGCTCGCAATGTGACTCGCGCATTGGCTCGCATGACTCGCTGGCTCGGACTTTGGCACTACTCAACC
>NW_022741294.1:299-634 GCF_011630105.1 Anneissia japonica
ACTTTAAAAAAATAGGCAAACTACTCCAATTTCCAAAAGGCATCTCACCATGACAGAAAAGTCAACCAAAGCCAATTTTGGACTAAATGTACCATTTTGAAGAAATTAAAGGTGATGTTGGTGTTGTAGGCCTACAGACAAACTGAATGAGAAGGGAAAAATTACACCCTAAAATCTACCACTAAATTTGAATGATTATTATAAAAAAAACTCTTCTTCCTCCTCTTCCCCTTGCTCACTACTTTCTCCATTACTAATAAGCATCAGAATATTATTACACCAAAACTAGACACTGATAATTGTTTTAGACATCGTTACGTTAAAGTACTGTAAAG
>NW_022741295.1:0-716 GCF_011630105.1 Anneissia japonica
TTAGTTTTATTCCATAAGCTTCCTTCCTTAATTACAACATCCAAGATAATTAATTATAGTGGATATAGATAATTTAAAATGAAATATAAAACAAGTGAGTTTTTAATGTAATAATTACAATACTGGAAATGAAAACGTCACGAAGGACTCTTGAACAGTATCATCCAGATATAGAATATACGTGCGTTTATGGCGTTTACCATAATTAGATTTTTTTAGATAAAAGTTTATAAACCAACATTTATACATAATATATAGTAATTACCTCTCGTGTTAATATTTTTTTTTTAGCTTCCAATAAGACCAAATAGAAGAAATTACTTGTCTAGCGTCGCATCACAACACAATTTTAGATGGGAAGGGGTGGCTTTTTTCCCCTTTGTTTTTTGTTTTAAACTATACAATATCCCTAATCAAATTAAATGTGTTAAAATTAATCATTTTGAATAGGTTGGTGAAACCATCATTAAAATTCACTTAAAATAGGTCTATACTTAATTTGATTAGAATTTCCTGGACAATTTCTATTTTTATTTTTAAAAAAAAGAAATCCCGCCTCCAAGCTTTTTATTTTGCTAGAAAATTCAGGTGGGAGTGCATGGTTTTGGCCTATTATCAATAGGCCTACAAAGATTATTGAAAAAAAAATATATATAACAATCATACGACGCTGTCCGAGTTGCCCAACATCAACGATTATAAGGATCGATCACAAT
>NW_022741296.1:0-555 GCF_011630105.1 Anneissia japonica
AATATGCGAATAGAAATTCTATACAATTACTGTATATAGAAAGTGTATATAAATTGAACGATTTTGTATAGAAAATCTGTGTATTCTAAAAAAAAAAATTTAAAAAAATGTGGATGTTGTGTGTTTTTGGACTATTCAACTGCTCTTCAACTTTAACTGGCCCCAATTCCAATTGGTTTGCAATGGTCCCAGTTCCAATTGGTAACAATGGCTTTAATCAACTTCTGCAGACTTACAAAATACACTATGAGTTCACATACAAACCATAATTTCTTTAATTCAACAAACATCATACGGTAGGGACATTACTTTTCTAGAATCTAATTTACTAGCATACCCCTTCATATATTATCGTTTTGCTAATGTCTTACTGCTAAACATACTGTACCTCAAATTCAAGGCTATTCTACAGTTCTTTGCTTTTACAGTCCGGTTTAAATAAGCATTTTTTTCGTAATGTAGTCCTATTATAAGAGTTATTATATAAAACCATATTCAAGAACCATTTGTGTTACAGGTGTGCATAAACCAGCATTCTTTGTGATATTGCAGCAG
>NW_022741297.1:0-985 GCF_011630105.1 Anneissia japonica
CGGACTACTTTTGGCCGCTAAAATCGGTCCACCGGGTCGATTTTAGCCGTTAAAATCGGTCCCCTTTGGATGAAATTGGCTCGTCGGCCTGGCCGCTTGTAACGCGTCTGCTGTCCGTGGGTATGATTTTTTCTGCCGTGGAGTGGAGGGAAGTAATTTATGCTTCTCCCACACTTGAAAAATCGATTGCAGTGACAGAAAAATTCTTACTAAGCTTTTGTGGACGTGCTTGGCCTAGGTTTGGGCCTAAAATGGAACACAAGTCTGATTTATTTGTTTTAAATACCCCGTATTATTGTGTGGGGTATTAGGTCATACAATAGTTGTTCTATTACATGAAAATAAAGCTGGGGTAAGTCATTTCTTTGAAATAATTGCTAATGTATTTTGTCGTGGCGTTAAACAAGCACACAGCCAAAACAAAACAAGGTAAAAATAAATCGGACCATTACAATTTGCGATCATCCTTGAACTTCTTTTTCTAACTTTTACACCAAAGAGTTTACTAAGAAGCGAATAGCGAAAACAACATACTAATTTTTGTAGCTGTTTATTCAATTGCACACACAACGGATCAACAAATATTATATAATAAGATACGAGATATTTATCTATATTTGATTAAAAACAAATCGCTAAAAAAAAGTACCGTCAAGTTATATAGCTACTAAATAGATGCCGGACCAATTTTGGATTATGTGGACTGCATTTGGCGGACCGATTTTAGCTTTGGCCAATTTTGTTTTCCTGACAGGCCTATTCGTTGCGTCGTGAAGATAAGTCTTTTTTGTGAAAATACGTGAGGCACACTAATTCAGTTATACTCTTTGGACAAAGCAGGGGCGGATCCAGAAGTTTTGGTTGGGGGTGGGGGGCTATAGGTATATGTGTAAAGTGCCTCCAAGTGCCTGCGGAAGCTGTTGGGAGGAGGTGTCTCCGTCCGATAAGGGGGGTTCAGAGGGGTAGCTGAACGCTTTAGCTATTA
>NW_022741298.1:0-2207 GCF_011630105.1 Anneissia japonica
TATTATTATTATTATTATTATTATTATTATTAAAATTAATATCATCGTCGTCGTCGTCTTTGTTATTATTATTCATATTATGAATAATATTATTACTGTTTCTTGTCTATTTTCTATTGTTATTACTAATAGTATTGCTATTATCATTATTAACATAGGTATGTGATCGTAAGTGATTCTATGAAGACGGACACTAAATATATAATTGAAAATTAAAAATTTACCTTTTATGCCTTTTACCCAGCAAGGTAATTACAACCACCACAACAATTAAGGCAAAAGCCCCTGAGGCACAACCGATGATAAGAGTAAATTTACTTCCTAAAAGATTAAATTCAGAAAAAACAAAAACTACATTGCCTTTAAATATTCGAATAGCTTCATCTAGTTTGCTTATTTCCTACGCTTCTCCAAAAGGAGAAGTTAAGGGCATTACTATAGTGCGTGTATGAGTGTGTTCGCCTGTGTGTGGTGTGTGTCCTTCCGGGCGCATAAAAAAACGGCTGAGGCTATCGGCACTGCCGCAGTGCGAAAAAAAGCTGCTGTTTTCTATCGGCACTGCCGCAGTGCCAAAAAGCTGCTGTTTTCTATCGGCACTGCCGCAGTGACAAAAAAGCTGCTGTTTTCTATCGGCACTGCCACAGTGCGAAAAAAGCTGTTATTTTCTATCGGCATTATTGCCGCAGTGCGAAAAAAGCTCCGATTTTCTATCTGCACTGCCGCAGTGCCAAAAACACTGCAGTTTTCTATCGGCACTGCCACACGAAAAGCTGCTGTTTAATTATCAAATGGATTTTTTTATCTATAGATTATGGTATCAATAATTGGTTAGGTCTAGCCTAGCCTATAACATTGTTAACATTATATTATATATGTTTTATAATTAAATTATAATGATTTCTAATTATTAAATATATACATAGCCTATATCTAGGCCCATACATGAAACAAAAAATAAAACAACAAAAATTTAAAAATAAAATAGTAGTAATAATAGTAATAATAATAATAATAATAATAATAATAACAATAATAATAATAATAATAATAATAATAATAATAATATAATAATAATAACAGTGCTCGAAATGAATAAAAATTGTTTAATTAATGAGATGAATCAGCACATATTAAATCAACTTGCGTCTATGCAAAACCTGTTTTTTTTTAAATACAGTTATCTATTTTATTCTGCTGCTTTAAAAAATAATCTTATAAATTATAAGTTTATTTTCTATGATAATTTTATCCACATAATTCATGTTTTCAATGTTAGTATGGTTGAAATAATAATAATAATAATAATAATAGTAATAATAATAATAATAATAATAATGAAGGTGCTCGAATAATACTTTAATAAAGAATTAATAATACTTCAATAATACTTCAATATGCCTATTTGCGATAGTGTGATTAATGAGATATTTGTTGATTAATTTATAGAAATATATAATAGGTATAGGCCTATACCAATAATAATGATTCAGCATATTAAATCAACTTACGTCTATAGATGTAAAATCTGGCTTTTTTTCCCAATAAAATGTTACCTATTTTATTCTGTTTAAAAAAATAATCTTATAAAATACCGTACATTATAAAGTTTCATTGTAAATTATATGAGAATTTAATCCACATAATTTATGTTTTCAATTATTTAAGCATTTAAACAATTCAGTGGGCCTAACGCTGGATGTAAATGTAAAACAAAACAAAAACAAAAACAAAAAAAAGCATCGCCAAAGTGTTTTCATGTATGCAAATGCTAATACTGTCGCGCGATTACCGCGTATTTTTGGTAAGCAGAGCTCAGGATGGTTCACACGAACTGACGAATCCGTCGAAATGTCGTATAAATAAACTGCAATTATGTAAATAACTTTCACAAGAACTTTACGAATATCTTAATTAATATAATCTTAATTAATATTTTAAATTAGTTAATTACTAATTAATTAAAAGATTGATGTAAACATTGTGACCTTATAACTACAATTTATTTAATATGTTTTAAATAATAAATTGGCATAGAAAAGTAATAATTTTTCAATCGCGATCTTCGTATTTATCGGTTCATTGAAATAGCGACGATGGCATATAATAATTAGTTTATAGTTTTTATTATAGTTATAATAATAATTATACATATATTATTATTATAATATATATATATTTTTATTATATATTTATTATATATATATATA
>NW_022741299.1:0-755 GCF_011630105.1 Anneissia japonica
CGAGCAAAAGGCTTGTAGACATTGCTTGTTTTTTAGTGCCTATGTAGGATAAATACTACATTGGCAAGGTATAGTACAAAAGTACTATACAGGATTAGTATTTTGAGGGCTAGTGAGCATTAGTATTGTGTTTTCGCACATACTATATATTGCTTTACTAGTGGCTCTGTTTTTTGATTAGTTAGTTTTTTTTCTGTGGGGAGAAGTGTTCGGGGCCGGCAATTAGATTGCGGACCGGCGAGTACCCTCACAGCTAATAGAGACTAGGTTTTTAGCGTAGTTTTTAAATAGGGACATTGTAGAGGGAAGCGTAATACAGAGCCACTAAATATTGTAGTGCGGTCTGTCGAGTACCTCTACAATTAGTTTTTATAGACTAGGAGTATTTTAGTTAGGCGTATTTTGCGGTTCGTTTGTTTCAACCTTTCACGTCGGCGTGCCTTCGTACGTCGGCTGTTGTGTGAGGTTGTGACGCGTTGCGGCCGTATTACGTAATACTATAGCGTGGGCGGGAAGAAGTGTGCGAGACACGCGTCTCGCACATAGACAGAATTCTCCCACGACTATTAGATTACGTATAGTTTAGGATTAAAACATTTAGCTAGGAGATAGTTAGGTATTTTAAACTCTGTTTTGTTGAAGAACATTGTGTTAACACGTCGTCTAGATATTACCCTAGGCCGTGTGTGCTGTTTTATTGTGCGGAGCTTAGTGCATTTCTCCACTAACTCATTTGCATACAGGTTAATCGTTCT
>NW_022741300.1:0-631 GCF_011630105.1 Anneissia japonica
TTTTTTGTTTCCAGTCTTTCTAGCATTTACAGTAATACTGTTAAGAGTTCTCGCTCCTCTTTCTTTGTTAAACATAGACCAATCAAGTGATACATTGTGTAGCTGCTTTTGACTGCATTTGCACCACAAACATGGATGCTCACTTGAGGCAGCCCTGATTCCGCAACAGATGTTTAAGAACTTTAAATCGGCACACAATATGAACTTAGCGTTAATTTCCATGTCGTTCACGTCAAAAGAACTTCGATTTCTAATTACATTATCGACGTCAGCAAAAACTGGCCTTAATAGATCATAGTTTTCAGGAATCTTTGCCATCACAATCACATATTCTAGGCTAAAATATTTATCAAATATAATTTTAAAACCAATATTTGTTATAGTCTGATGATTACCAAAGTTAGTACCGTCTCCTGTGATTTTTATTGTTACCGTATCCTTGTGTTTTAAATTGCAGCCTGTCTTTAGTTTATGGAATGTTAAAACTGCTGTTACTATTTTCTCTTCTAATGGTTGACAGACAGCATTTAATTGTGGAAATTGTTTTACCGTGAATAATGAATTTTATTCTGTAATTCGCTTTCTTAAGGAGTTGAGTGTTGGAATATGGATACCAGCAGTTGCACTGATT
>NW_022741301.1:0-299 GCF_011630105.1 Anneissia japonica
TATTTGACGTCCCTATGGGCAGCTATGATGGTGCCGAGGTTTGTGAGCTAGTAGGATCATACATCATGCATCACCTGTCACATGACTACGGTAATCCCAACTTAGGACTGTACAGGGACGACGGCCTTGCAGTATTCCATAACACCACACCATCCCAAATGCATGGAGCGTATCAAAAAGAGAATATCTGCAACGTTCAACGACTGTTTTAAACTAAAAATCACAACAAAAGCCAACCTGAAAGTCGTAGACTACCTTGACGTCACACTTAACCTCAACACCGGCTCATTCAAACCATA
>NW_022741301.1:353-689 GCF_011630105.1 Anneissia japonica
AATATCATCACCCAACTCCCATCTTCCATCAACAGGAGAATATGCGACATATCCGACAGTGATGCAACGTATTGAAACACATTACCACCATACATGGATGCACTACAAGCATCCGGTTTCACGTACGAGCCCCCTCAGCCACAGAATCCACGAAAGCAGAAACGACAGAGAAACATCTGGTACAATCCTCCATTCAGCAAGAACATTGCCACCAACATCGGCAAATCATTCCTGAACCTTATTCATAAGCACTTTCCCCCTACAAACCCATTACACAAATTATTCAACAAAAACAACGTAAAAGTCAGTTACAGCTGCATGGAGAACATGGGCACC
>NW_022741302.1:0-693 GCF_011630105.1 Anneissia japonica
CTCCCTATTACATGGGGCTCCATGGTGTGTTATCCCCTGGAAGCTGTAGCTATTGAATGTATGATAAGGGTAAATCTCATGATTCTTATACTTATACTCTTTACTGACCAGACACCATCTCTCACATCACTCGCAGAGAGGCTATGTAGTCTCCTAGCAAAATATTGAAAGATAACCAAAATATTGAGGTTTTTCGTAATATTTTATTGCAAAAAAGGCAATACAATTAAGAATAGTACTGTACGCGTATGCAATTTTCTTTGTAAAACAGGAAGCATGTGAGAAAACATGAGAAAAAAAATGGCCGGGAGTCAGGTCACCAAAACAGGAGTCCCCCGACCAAAACAAGAGTGTTTGTGTTGGCATGTACTGTATGTAATGTGGTATGTAAAACAGAGGAAGTCCATTATTTAGGCAGATAAACTCATCTACAATTACAGAATAGAATTTTGAATTCCAATAATTTTTGCATTGATACAATTACATCCCATCTTGATTCTGGAAAGATATTTCAGTGCAATGTACTGCTCTCCAGTTAAAAGGAAAACATACTGTACAAACATATCCAAGGAAAGGAAAAGTTTAAGAAAAGGGGAATAAATAAAAGATTTCCAACTATTACTAATTAATCAAATGTGACTTATTAAAATTAGCCTACTAATCCGAATTTGACCTTGAAAAATTGCTAATTAG
>NW_022741303.1:0-578 GCF_011630105.1 Anneissia japonica
ATAATTATAAGCATATGTAATTTTTGACGCACGCGTATGCGCACGTTAAGACGCGCAAACAAAAAAGTAAGATACCTAACATTCAACTTTGACCTGAAGTATAAGCCCATTTAATATTATTCAGAAATAACGAATGGTTAAGATGATTTGACGTCATCAACGTTTTGAGAAAAGAAATATAAATTTTTTCTTGTTTTTTCATTCAGATGGCAATATGATGACGTCACAATGTCCGATCAGCTATTATGATATATAAAATCATATCTACAGCTCATGTGCTTTAAGAATATGTAATAACCAGAGCCTTGCAGGCGTCAACGTTCCTATGCATGATACAGGACTTAAAAAGTATATAGGCCCTATATATATATACACACGTGTATATACACGTACATATACATACACATATATATACACCTATATATATATATATACGTATACTGTACATGTATATATATGTATATACGCGTGCGTACATATATACGCGTGTACATACATACGCGTGTGTATATATATACGCATGTATATTATACGTATATACATACGTATATATATACGTGTACATATAATATATATAT
>NW_022741304.1:0-768 GCF_011630105.1 Anneissia japonica
CTACATAGACAGCAGAAGGTCCCGGGTTCGAATCCTGGTTGGGGAAATTTGTTTTCACATTCGCAGATTCCTCTTCTTTAATATTCAATATTTATTATATACAGCATTGCAGCAAGATGTTTAGAGTTTACCTCTATATACCATGGTTTATATATACATACATACACACACACACACACATACACACACACCCACCCACCCATATACACATATATATCATGTAATGTCCAGTGGATGAGGTCTATACACTCACGTAATGTCTAGTGGATGTCTACACCGTGTCCATATAAGGATCATGGAGGTATACCTCCATACATGGATATTTTGCTCATTTATTTAAACTTTGCACCTTTCAAAATGTATGCCTGTTTTCCGGATTTCATATGCGGTTTCACTCTTCAAAGATATTAAATTTCAAACAAATTACAAATCGACTTGACACGTGACCTAAAACAGAGTTCATATCCGAATGTCATGACACGGGATAATAATTTATATTGAGTTCGATTTCTGTGTATTAGCACCTCTTGAAAACAAACACCGACAAATCTTCGTAAGTTTTGTTGAATACCAAACATGAAATTCTGTCATGTTTGAGGTCCAGTAATAATTGTCCGCAATTAAAATATGTGCCTAATGCAATACTAATCAAAACTTAAGTGTCGCTTTTAAACGATGTGTTTCTGTCATGTCTTATTATTGTTCCGTTCGCGCTGTTGTATTGTATGTATTATAGTTTATGCAAAAATATGATGTAGCGTTACACAG
>NW_022741305.1:0-520 GCF_011630105.1 Anneissia japonica
GGATGGTCCATTGTATCATCCCCCCCCCCCCAAATATTTTGACTGTATGGGATAAATGGAGCTCACACTTCAAATTTGCACTGTCTTATGCGCTTACAAAGATGATGAAAATTTGCATAATGTATTAATGTTGATAATAAATCTGGTACCAATCTAAGCTCTTCTTTCCTTAGATGTTAGATGTGCTTGCAAAGAGCGCCACATTTCACACTGAAGGGTATGTACAACATCAGTAATGTTATGTCAAATCCAAAATGTTTAAGGTTATATCGGTTGATGAGGAATTTATTGATTAGGCCTATAATAGCAAATTGCATCAATATATTTTGCAAAAACAAGGTTTCCAGCTTCAGAGGGGGAGGGGGGGGCACATCTCCTGTCCGCACAAGGACACACATTGGCGCTAACACCAGGCGCGTAACAAGGGTTGGGTCAGAGTGGGTATTTATTTTCCTGGTTAGTAATTTACCATACCCACCCTACTCCCCATATAGAAAACAATACGACATAGGGCTTATCT
>NW_022741306.1:0-704 GCF_011630105.1 Anneissia japonica
ATCCGTCGAAATCGCCTCCGTTTCCGATCTAGTCTGTTCCAATTCCGTCGACATATTTCGTTGTCTTTTCACGACTTCCGATTTAAGTTCTTTAAAACTAGCGGCCATACATTCGATCTTTCGCTTACTCCATCTCTTCCATCGTCTGTCGTAGAGTACGTTGTCTTTGCACATGTTTACGCACACGTTTAACTTGGGTGTCCGCGACGGTCGTACCACCTCCTTCTCAAGCTGCTGCTCCTGCTGTTGCTGCTGATGGATTTCGACGGGTGTCGGTAAAGGCGGTAAACTTTTCATTTCGAAGTCTCCCACGTTTGCAGAATGGACCGCCGGAGTCATCGTCGTCGGTTGTTCCCGCGAATGAGTTTCGACGGGTGACTGCATGTTCGTTGACGCCTGTAGTTGTTGGAGAATTTTGTTTAGGAATTGTCCAACTAAACTGTTCGTCGTTCTTTTCGAGTGAACGTTATTTACGGTGGGATTTTTTCCAGGAGACAAAGCATCGACGCCTAAGATGTCGGCGAGTTGCGGGCGATCGAACATGGACAGCGTGGAGTCTCCGCAAACCATCTTTCTTTTCCTTCTTTCGCTGGGAAGTCTGTCGCTGTTAATCAGGACGAACGGCATCGCAGTGGCGGATAACACCGTTCCCATTTCGTCCACCAGCTGAATCGGACCTTCCTCGGGATGGACGCACAGGAAAG
>NW_022741307.1:0-5874 GCF_011630105.1 Anneissia japonica
CCCAATACATGGCCATCCCATTATTTATACAGTATGTGAAAGCTCGAACAATTTCTGAAAAAAAAAAAATTATAGTTATGATTCATGTTTGTTATTTATTACCGTGTATTATTTAGTTAGAAATAATGGACATACAAAGTATAGCATGATCACATAAATGTTCATTTAATTATATTTAGCTCTATTGTCTATTGGCACTTCTATTGTTTTACTGCTTGTATTAACACTTACAACATGCCTATATATTCTGATTTGTGCACCTATGACACTTGATTGAGATCGATAATAACAGATAATTGTTCCAAGTATATTTTCAATTCAACAAACAGTTCTACACAAAGCAGTACAGTACAATGATAAGGTTCATAAATATCCTGTAAGTTTAAATTCATACAAACATTATATCATATAATGAGACACAAACACACATATATATACATATACTGTTATTGTTGTTCATGTTGTCGCTATTTATTATCATTGTTTCTCTAGTAGGCATCTTGTACAAGGACATACACTGACAAACGTGTGTAATTTGGCCTTATACAGACAGGCATGCTGATATTGATTTGTTTTCTTAAATCATATATTAAGAAAATGTACTATGTTTCTATGGATATAAAGTCATAAATATGGGTATAAGTAACAAGGGGAAGGTTGGGGGAACATTTACTTAAAGAAATTTTAATGCATAATTGTCATGTAAAGCATTCATTCATTAATTATCTTAAAATTCAATAATATTCAAGACACCTCAGGCAAATAAAAAAAGAAACAAAATCAATGGTAAGCTAGGTGGTACATTCATTCGGATCTGAAGTATTACGGCAAAAACACTATTGCTGATATTGATCATTTACAAAATTCTCATCACTAGGCCAAGGGCATGACCTTAAGGTTGACCTTAAATATATGGAAGGATGGTGACAAAAATAAACTAAGTATTTTCTCCTAGAAATTATCATGTATTGATCTGCGAGCTTAGAGACTAATGGTGATTGAGGAAATGGCTGTTAATGGCCACCACAAGCAATGCGAATTCTTGATGGCGGAAGGGAGCCCTCAAAGTACAAGATATCAATTAGCCTTGAAGGTACATGAATTATATGGATTTTAGTGCAAGTTACAAATAAACGTATAGAATGAATGCATCAACAATACAGACAAACATATATATTCTTAAACACAAAACATTTCTCATCAATAGTTAATGCATGTAAAGTGTCTTGACGAGTATACGTGTTAGCAAACGTGTAAAAGATCATCCTTAGGTGTAAAATTCACCCATGTGGAACTAACGAATAAAAATATGTAGACGCAAAAGGGAAGATAGCAGGGAATAAATTGATATGGATAAATATACGATATTAATAACAAGAGTTTTGCGACAGGTTTTGGAAAAGGATATTCAATTAAACATCATATTAAATTGCTGGCATGTATTATGCCGGGTTATGTGATGCAACTCATGATGAGTCTGCATATAGTTTGTGCTTAATTTATTCTTCAACCAATTTTTAGTTCATTTTTGTTATAATAGTTATTATTATAAACATTGTATTGTACCCCAGTTAGTGTTCATATTATATTAAATGGACATTTCAACACTTCGTTTTACCTTCCATTGGTGTATTTTGATCGGGACGATTTGCAAGCACCACATCCACGTAGTTAAGCTGTAACCGCTGCAGAGAGGCTGTTAACCCCTCAATGATATGTTTTCTAGAGAGTCCTCTTTCCGTTTCTGATCTGGAAATTTTAAATACCATTTTTCAGTTGTTAATAGATAGAATGTGGGTTTTATAAAACCAGGGAGTTGTTATAGTGCTGATAAAACTAGCAAACAGTGTAAAGTCATGTCAGAATATCTCTGATGGGGTGTCATACTCAATTCAATACTTCTTGTTTAGGAAGAGTTTGTACATTTAAATGGTGGATGGCTATCTTAATAAAGGTGGTAGGATACTGCACGTCGTTTAGCCTAGACCTTACTTAGGTCCACTTAACTATAGTTTACTAACCTACCAAGAGTAGACAACCATGTCAGTCTTCTCATAGAATGGCAAGAAAGGAGTTACAATACCACACCATATTCAATTTCATCAATGCATTAGCTAAGCTAAAGTACCCAGAGGATCGCCATACAAGAAAAAATGCCAATAACGGCAGCTATTGTCTTGTAACTTCATCAAAAAGTCTTAATTTTTACATTTGAAAGCATAATTGTGAAAAATACCCTATAATTTTGGTGTCTAATAATAATTTGTATATAGTGATTGAGTTCCCTTTTGTGTTCCAGCTGACTCCATTCTTGTATGCTGTATGTATTCCACCATTCTACTGTACTTCGTTTTTTTTTTTTGGTATATAAAGAATAAGAATATAGCTTCATTTCAACCAAGTTGCAGTTTCATCGCTTACACAGCTTTTGAGAATCATGAATTTAACAGAATACAACCCTTAAAAATGTACTGAATAACATATATGTGATATACTTTAACATCACTATTAAAAACACCATTATTCACTTCACATGACAAAGACAATTTAGAAATTCCTATGAACATGTTGGAACAGTCTGTGTTTTGAATTTCCTAATGACATTTTCTGTTAGTGTGGCATTGCAAAGACATATATTTACCCTCTAAAAATCTTTCAAAGATTTACCTAAATTTGCAGACCTACTGTACCAACATCATTCATCAATGTCTGATGGGTCTGATGCAATAAAATAATAATAATAATAATGGTGGAGTTATAGAGCACACATTGTACAGACATCTATGCGCTTAACATTATTACCCCCAGTCACTGGATCAAGCACATGAAATACATACTCAGGTCTCTGGGGAGAATTCCATAATAGAACCGTTTAATAATTTTAAAAACTACTCACTTTCCTCCCCAAAATATTTTCGTCGTAACAACATAACTCGACCGTCGCCAGTTTTTCTGCTTTAGAATTTTACCAAGTACTATTTCTGCTCTGTAGAGGAAAAATATACAAGACTGAGAATAAACTTGGCTTAAACACAGGGAGCACCATTCTGCCCAATGTTGTTCCTACAGTTCAGATAAATGGGCACAAAGCATGAGGCTGCCTATGTTGCAATAGGAAGGCAATTCCTATCCATTGGTTCGAGGGGCGTGGCAAATGGGGTGCCTGCACCATCTACTCCCGGCAGCATCATTGTGAAATCATTTACATAAGAGATTAAATTTCTGTATTGTTTTCCATTTGCTTTGGGAAGCTGGGGGATTAGCCCCTGGATCTCCACCAAGACTTCACCAATAGCACCCCCCCTCCCCTTCAAAAATGTCAGACCCCTTGTTGGACTACCAAGGGCAGATCCAAAATATGCACTGAAATTTGTAAAATGTTGTGGCGCCTGATTACCTAGCCTCCCCTATCGGACACAGACCCTGATGCTCCCCTGGTCTAGCAAGACGTTTCAGTGCATTCTACCAAACTCTCTAAATACCTGTAAAATGCATTTTCATAATACAGTACAAGTAGAACAACTTACTTGCCACCAGCGTAAACCTCTGCTGTATCAAACAGGTTAATGCCAGACTCATAGGCCAGTGTCACCATCTCCTCAGCAACCTAGTCAAAATAAACAAAATGAAAATTTAGAAAACTTATAGTAATAAATAATATAAGATGAACAAAAATGACTTACTGTACATATGATTTTAACTTTTTCGATGTACAGTACCGTATTTTTAAAAAATTCAATGTATTCTGCGTTTTGTCTCTACAATTTTATTGAAATGTGATTCTTGTTGATTTTATCATTCGTTTGTTCAATTTCAAAATCAAAATGAAAGTTCCGTCTTCAAGCGAACGTCTGCAGATTAGAGTTGAAGGTACATCGTTTAGGTGTAGGCTGACTGCGTCATTGTTATCACAGATTTGGACTTGATGTGCTAAATCGGTTCACCACAGCGTTGGTGTCATTTGAGGCATGTCGTGGCGAAATGGTTAAGTTGTCGCACAGACCAGTATTGAGTAAATGAGCTATAAAATATGGGAGCTCCAAAAATTGCCTAAAAATCCAAATTTGTTTTTCACTCTAGATCAACAGTTTGATGTCTTATTAATCATGTCCCAAAGTATTAGTTCTGGAAGTGGTCAACAAATTGTTTATTTAATGTAATTTAGATAGTTCATTCTATTAAACAATGTATGCACAAATAACTTTGAAGGGCAATTACTCAAAATCATGTTTATCTTGACAATAAGAGTGTGGTACCATCACTTTCCAATAACTGAGGCTTGAAATGTCCAATTTCAATGAATGGCCCCTCATTTTAAAGATCACATACTCAGGTATCTGAAAATACCAGTAACTTAAATTTCAATTTTTGCTACAACTTAGCCATTTTGCCACAACATGCCTCATTTAACAGGGCAGCCGCGTGTAGGCTTCAGCATAACCCCTGTGCTAATTTTATAATTTTGTATCAATACACAGGTCTATGTCTTAAACCGGTTTTTACACTCTCCCGATATTTTATCCTGTATAAATTATGTTTAAAATGTTAAATATTAAAATAAATAAATGACCAAAGTCAGCTAGCAACAATTCTCCAGCTGAAACACATAATTTAAATAGTTATAATACATTTGGGTAGACACAGCTGTATGTAATATACCGGTAGTTGTAATTAATTTTAATTGCATACTGCTGTATGATAATTGTGACAGAAAAATTAAAATAATGATAACCTGGCAATTATTGTCTGTTTGTTTGCTTGGTATAATCATGTTCAAATACAGCTGTTATCAAATTTAGATGTGGTTGAAATGGCAAAATCTACAAATGCATTTAATTGATAGATTTATACTCCCATTAATTTAACCTAATCCTTAAAGTTTCCCATTGCGTAAATAATTTGGACATTGTTCAGTGATAAACCATTAAAGCTAAGTCCACACTATCAAATTTTATATGACAAATTTGTGATGTGTCCATATATAGGCATGATGATGTCATATTACACCCAAATATGGGCATATTACACCCAAATATGGGCATATTACACCCAAATATGGGCATATTACACCCAAATATGGGCATATTACTCCCAAATATGGGTATATCACATTTTTGTCACATAAAATTTGATAGTGTGAACAGATCTTAAAGAGGTATTGAGAGTATTTTTTTCGGCACCAGCCATTTAAATAATTTTTCCTGTTTTTTTGTAGTACACCATGTTGAAATACATGAATATGGAGCTCCTTTGTGTGAAAAAAATGGGGAATTTCAACTTGATGGAATTAGAATTAATTATGGGAGGAAGGGAATTGTGTAATGAAAGAACTAATAGTCTTTGGAAATGGAATGCCAATGTAATTATGCCGAAGAATGGATTAAAGTCAGACTCCGGAGGAAAAACATTTTTTGATATGTTGTAGAACTGATTTTTCCAAGAAAGAAAAAAGTTGTTTGACGAAAAACTGGGGAACGGTGAACGAGCTACAGATTTTTGAATATTTAAAAACTGGGGGAAAAGGGGCGTAACCACCCATTTTTACACCTTTTTCCCCCAGTTTTTAAATATTCAAAAATCTGTATCTCATTCACCGTTGCTCAGTTTTTCGTCAAAAAACTTTTTTCTGTCTTAAATAATTTTTCCTGTTTTAAGTAGTACACCATGTATTATATCTGTGTATTATTATTGTGATTATTATTAATAATAATAATGTCATTCTTATATAGCGCTTCATGCCTTTACAAGGCCTCTAAGCGCTTCACATTACTACCCCGGTCATTAGATCAAACACATATGAAACACATTGAAACACCAAATTAAATTAGTAAATGAAATTATATTATTGTTCCATAAATTGCAGCTAGTAATCAG
>NW_022741308.1:0-1003 GCF_011630105.1 Anneissia japonica
GCTTTGTATGTTTCTGCACCAAACCAAGGCAAAAACACTCGGTGCTGCATCAACCGGGTATAAGTGTATGTCAACAGACGTCAGGGCCCTCTTTCCAGAAGTGTTATCACTCCTTAAGTTAATGCTGGTCTGTCCAGTTACCTCATGCGAGTGTGAACGCAACTTCTCAACATTAAGGCAACTCAAGACCTGGTTGAGAAACAACATGACGCAAAGGAGACTAAACTATTGTGCGGTGGCCAACATCCACAAGTCAATGCTGGGTGACATTGACATTATGAAACTGGCCAAAGAATTTGTTTCTCGATCAGAAACTCGTACAAACAAGTTTGGCCATTTCATTTAAGCAGTTATGTGAATACTCATACGTTCCTCGATATAGCACCCTGACCAAAAAGGACTTTGTTGATAAATAAAACCATAATGTAGGGCATATATCATATTATAATGATTAAAGAGAAGGGGCCCTTTCTTTTCTCTAAAAATTGCACATTTTAGGGAGTTTTGATCAATTCCGATGAAATTGGAATTAAAAACACAAATTGTTTGCGTGCATTTTTCTGGGCTATTATAATAGTCCCAAACCCAAACCCAAGAAAGAAAATTTAAAATAGGCCTAGATCGTTTTACCTAAAAGAAGGACATCCATTATATCCGACTCTTGTTATATTATCTAAGGTACCATTCCAATATTCAATAGTAGGCTAAACACTATAAAAATCAAAGATGGACAAAAATTTACTTTCCTTAGAATATTTTAGGCCTCAACTCACTTTTTTCTTCAGGTCCTCTAATAGGTTTGAATAATCGAAAAGAGGAAATTTAAAGCATTTGCTAACATTTTAAGCGTATAAGAAGGCAGAAAATATTTGGTACGTCGGATGACACCAACACGCTTTGAAACATTGGATGAAATATTGTTTATATGGTCGTTCCAAGTTAAGCCTGGTTTCCTGTCGACGTAAAGGTCAGAATTTCTTACGTTTCATACGTTTCTTACGAT
>NW_022741309.1:0-1032 GCF_011630105.1 Anneissia japonica
ATGCCTCGGTTATAGAATGGTTGACAGACATGAATGTACTGTAAGACACTTTGACTTAATTGAGACATTGAATTTTATTTGTACGGAATTTTCGCTAGCACCTGCTACCGTCATCAGCGTACGTTACACACACACACACATACTCTCATACTCATCGTATTTGAGTCCTGTTATTAATATTTATCTATGCTGCAACCTTGCAAAACACAGATATAAATATTAATTTTACCGGATAATAACACACATTAATGTGTAAAATGTTTTCCTACAGGCTCTTCGCAAGAAAGCTGGTGTTGTTTTGGTTGGATTCGTTGTTTTTGTTGTCAGTCCCAGAATCAAGACTAGAGTCAGTGTTTGTAAGCTACTTTTAATTAAAAAAAAAAGACGTTGATGAGTGGCTGGTTTATATTCATTAAGTTCGGTTTTAAATACAAGTTGTTGTCTTAACTTAAAGTACACAGAGCATAGCTGGTTTACGCCAACACGAATATGTCATTGAATTAAATTGGTAACATTATTATGACCACGAGTTCGACTAATGAATTAATTACGTTTGCAATTACATCAAAGCCACTGAGATTTATTAAAATTATTTTTTTTAAATACAGTTTAATACATTAGCTTTTAAAATAAATATTTTCTATATATTTTAGATTTCTGTCTCCCACACGACAGGCTTGTTAAATGTATAACCTCTAATCTGTTTTATTTTATTTAATCAAAATTCAACAGCAACGAAAGTTGCTCTTTACAGAATTGAAACAAAATTAATTTTACATAAAAATACAGTGCTTTGTTCTACCAAAGTAACTATCACATACAATCACAGCAGTTACAATTTAAGGGAGATTTATTAAAATTAACTTAGTAATTAAATATCAAAATTAAAAATCTATGATAGACAACTGTTTTATAATAGCAGAATAACTGTTGAAAAGATATGTTCATATCGGACTGCATAAATTAATTATATAATCTTGGTAATCGAGTTTGATACCCTTGAATGAGCAAGAACATGTAAATTAAGAAAAA
>NW_022741310.1:0-573 GCF_011630105.1 Anneissia japonica
TAATGTTGGAAATCTTATTCATTGCTAAGTAACGAGCAAATGGTACCTGGTAAAGTCGTTAAGGAACATCAGTAGCTCTAGATTATTATTTTACGAATTAAAAAATTATAATATTTAACTTTGTATGGTCAAATTTTTTTCATATTTCTTTTATATTGTATTTTATTGTGACGTTGTATTGGTGTCTATACACTATAGAGTTCTAGATAAATAATTAAAAAACTAAATAAATAATTTAATAATTAAATAAATAAAATTTATTCATTTGCAAAATTGCTTAATAGAGAGCAGCAAACAAATAATGCGTATTTAGGACTATTTTTAACTCATAAGCAAAAGAATCATTCCAACCTTCTGAAATAATGCATGTTAAGTAACTTGACTTGTGTCCAGTTAAACTAAACTTAAGTGGCAGTAAAGTTGTTAAACAAAAGGATACAGTAAGATCGTACCGTAACGACAATATCTCTCCTCCTTGGTCCTTCAAATCATAAATCAACTTAGAATCTTCACCATATTTGCCAGTCAAAGTTTCCTGGAATGAAAAACATTTTGCAATCATTTGTGAAACAT
>NW_022741311.1:0-825 GCF_011630105.1 Anneissia japonica
AGGTATCATCGGGCCTACAAACAAGTTGATATAAACAAAAGTGAAATAATTATGGTGAATAAACATTATGTTCACTCAACTTGTATACACCGATATTTATTTTTGTTCATTAAGACTCATCCATATATTGCTACTAGTTTTACTATTACATATTATATTATTATTACTATCGTTATTATTGTAATTATTATCATATCCTCTATATCATTACATTATATTATAATGTATACACTTATTCTTTAATTATGTTTATTGTGATCTTTCATCATTACAGAGATATATATTTTCTTGCCTTTTATTATTGTCATTTTACTCATTTATTTCCTTAATCCTTAGTTGCCTTACAGCCACCTGCTGTTTATTCACCATAATTATTTCACTTTTGTTTATATCAACTTGTTTGTAGACCCGATGATACCTTTTGTTATTATAATTAAGTCATCATGATTAAGTCTGACCAATCGCCTATCAGATACCGTATTATTGTATTGTATTGTTCCAACTTTGTATTCAGTCATGCTGAAGAGGACCTGAGGTCAGGTCGAAATATTCATGTTGTAATAAAATAGTGTTCTAAAGTCTACTCCGTTTCCTGTTTTTCTTTCTTCTTTATTATATATATATATATATAGTAATAAAACGCATAAAGCAAAAGTGTAGAGTAGCCGTAACTTTTAATGGTTAAAAACACAAACGTTTTCGGGCATCGCCCTTCATCAGGTGGTACAGATAAAAAATATAGCGAGTAAAAATACACTCGATGCGGACCTAGGATGATTAAGCAACGAGTAGCTAGGGAGCTACAAGGAACAATAAAGGGCGTGA
>NW_022741312.1:0-548 GCF_011630105.1 Anneissia japonica
ATATATATATATTAAATTTTGTTTAATTTTAATTCAATTTTAATTATGCTAAATTATTTTAATTAAAGTTGTTAAATTAAGTTAATTAAACTACCAACATCTATCTCGAAGGACGTATATTATTTAATATATTGTCCTTAACATGTTCATATTCCCAACAAAGCCTCATTGACTCAGGTAGTTAAGGCGTCTGCAGTCAGCAGAAAGGCCCGGTGGGGGCAACTTATTCCACACTCGCAGATTATTCTCCCTTAATGTTTTTTTTTTGTTGGGGGGGGGGGGTTAAATAATATTTATAGCATTACTGCAAAATGGTTTAGAGTTTATTTCTATTACACTATGGTTGTATTCGTATAAAAAAGTACCTCTTTGGAGATTTCGTATTGCTGTTAAATGCTAATAAGAAGATTGCGTATCGTATTGATTTTTTTTTTGTTTTAAATCGCCATGCATTCTTTTCATTTATTTTCAGTAGTTAAGTAGTTTAGTTTCACCCTGAAAGTCTCACCTTCTTGCTTGAGGTGGCGCCTCTAACTTAGCAGTGCACA
>NW_022741313.1:0-734 GCF_011630105.1 Anneissia japonica
CTAAAAAAATGGAATTTTATAACACAATTTCTTTATTCATTTATTTAATACACGATGTATTATTATGTCCTTTATTATAACACTGAATTTACCTTTTTTTGATGATTATTATATAACTTAACAGTGTTAAAGGCTATCTTAATTTATTTATATATATTTGTTTAGTGTAATATTCTAATCTGCTGGTGTTGATTTTTTCGTTAATGAACATCCTTCCATATGAATATTAATGATTTATATATATATATATATATATATATATATATAATATATATAGGCCTATATATATAATTGCATATATATAGATAGTATATATATATATTACATATGTTTTATGTATGTAATCTATTACATATATATCATTATAATTATATATATAACATATATAATCTCACCCAGCCTATTGTTTCCAATCATGCTTGCATGAAATTCTCACTTTATACTATCTAACTTTTTCTACCCTGAATCACTCGCCACTGAGGAAGGACTAGCGTTGTCCGAAAGCTCTGTTTCTATTTCTGGCTGTTTATTTACGTCTACTGTACTTATTAGCTGTTGCTTATCATTTTTGTATCTCTACTGAGATCCAGCCAATGTTTCCCACAGCATCTAAAGTTTAGTTTTGGCCTTCCTGTTTACTTGTTTAGGCTGTTTATTCTAATCTCACCCAGAGTGTTTTTTGTTTCTCTGACATATTGTTTACCACAAATATTACAATATATGAGATAAATGAC
>NW_022741314.1:0-594 GCF_011630105.1 Anneissia japonica
GAGTAACATCTTCCAATTACGTACCCCTCCGTCCGAACAAGTTTAGAAAATGATAGTTCGAATTTTCAGTGTGGTGAGGGCAGGCCTAGGCTTATGCTACAAAATACACTACAGGGCTAGGTAGGTCTAACCTTGCCATAGGAGATAAATTTTGTCACGAAATATGACTTTGATTTTACTTTTTTCTGCAACAAAATAATACATTACAGAAGCCAAAATTACCGTACTCACTGCGAAGTATTCATTTGAAATGATATCCGAATAAAAACATAACAATATAATGCCCAAAACGAGTGTTATTATTCTTTACATAAAGATCACGAATATATGCGAAGTGATCCAGTGATACAAAATTGAGAATTACTGTACAGTATGCCTGAACAATCATGCACAGCCAAAATATAATGTATCTCGATTGAAAGCGATTGATATTTCTTAGTTTTATACCACTTTATATTGGTTTGAATATTTTCTCTCTTAGCTGATGTAACTATTTAAATTATTTTGGTATTACAAATATATATATATATGTAACGGGTATAGACTATAACTGAAACATACTATAACATACAGAGTCAGTACAACAATGTATAT
>NW_022741315.1:0-1346 GCF_011630105.1 Anneissia japonica
ATATACATACATATACATATACATACATATACATATACATACATATACATATACATACATATACACATACATACATATACACATACATACATATACACATATATACATATACACATATATACATATACACATATATACATATACACATATATACATATACACATATATACATATACACATATATACATATACACATATATACATACATATACACATATATACATACATATACACATATATACATACATATACACATATATACATACATACACACATATATACATACATACACACATATGTACATACATACACACATATGTACATATATACACACATATGTACATACATACACACATATGTACATACATACACACATATGTACATACATACACACATATGTACATACATACACACATATGTACATACATACACACATATGTACATACATACACACATATGTACATACATACACACATATGTACATACATACACACATATGTACATACATACACACATATGTACATACATACACACATATGTACATACATACACACATATGTACATACATACACACATATGTACATACATACACACATATGTACATACATACACACATATGTACATACATACACACATATGTACATACATACACACATATGTACATACATACACACATATGTACATACATACACACATATGTACATACATACACACATATGTACATACATACACACATATGTACATACATACACACATATGTACATACATACACACATATGTACATACATACACACATATGTACATACATACACACATATGTACATACATACACACATATGTACATACATACACACATATGTACATACATACACACATATGTACATACATACACACATATGTACATACATACACACATATGTACATACATACACACATATGTACATACATACACACATATGTACATACATACACACATATGTACATACATACACACATATGTACATACATACACACATATGTACATACATACACACATATGTACATACATACACACATATGTACATACATACACACATATGTACATACATACACACATATGTACATACATACACACATATGTACATACATACACACATATGTACATATATACACACATATGTATATATATACACACATATGTATATATATACACACATATGTATATATATACACATATGTATATATATACACACATATGTATATATATACACACATATGTATATATATATACACATATGTATATATATATATACACATATGTATATATATACACACATATGTATATATATACACACATATATATATAT
>NW_022741316.1:0-799 GCF_011630105.1 Anneissia japonica
TGGTAATGTTGGTCCTAAATGTGTTTTCTTGTTGTTTTGGAGCTCAACATGATAGGCCTACAAAAGTAATGTATACGCCCAGTCAACTGCATGCTATACGTACCTCGCACCCGCTGCCAGGTAGCCGTGATTTGCCTAAGGAAATTAGACGGAGGAAGAGAGGGAGAGCTGGGGGTGTAAAGAAGCGGTTGAGAACAAGAAAATGTAAGCCATATATCCGGTCAATCATTTTAGGGAACGTTCAATCATTACCAAATAAAATGGACGAATTACGTGCTAATGCACTATATCTTTATGAATATAGAAATATAAGTGCCATGTGTTTTACCGAAACATGGCTGTCTGACAAACACAATGGTGAACAGGTTGCTATAGAAGGTTTTAAGATTTTGAGAGGAGATAGGACTGTTGATTCCGGAAAAAGTATAGGAGGAGGGGTTTGCGTGTATTTGAACGATCGTTACTGCCATCCAAATAACTCAACTATTAAATCATACAGGTGTACCCCGAATGCTGAGATCATGACTGTCAGTGTAAGACCTTACTATTTGCCAAGAGAATTTTCTCATATTGTGATGGTTATTGTTTATGTGCCACATAAAAACGTTGCTAAAATTGCTGCTAATGAGATTTGTGAAGTGATACAAAATATTGAGATATCATCGCCTAACGCCTTTATATTGATTAATGGTGATTTCAATCATTGTTTGTTAAAACGAAGCAGTGTTTATTAATATCAGCATGTCTCCTGTACAACAAGAGGATCGAATACGCTAGACCTTTGTTATTCAAATGTCAA
>NW_022741317.1:0-228 GCF_011630105.1 Anneissia japonica
TTTGTAAACAATGAATATGGTTTAGATAAGAAATGACAGAAAATATATGCAATTTAAATGAATCATGTGTACGTATTATTTTAAATGACACCTTTGCATGGCATGGGAGGAGGATAGACCTGATTGTTTAATTAATTGATTGAAACATAATTAAGTGAAATGTAATGTATACCGATTTCTGGTGTGCTTTTTTTTCTTTGCCTAAAGAAGATAAAAAAAAACAATACT
>NW_022741317.1:247-600 GCF_011630105.1 Anneissia japonica
TTATTCTAACCTAATAATTGGATGTGGACCTGTCTCTTATACACACCAGTTAACTTCATATATATCTACCAAAAATGAGTCAAGGGGAGGTCCACATCCAATTATTAGGTTAGAATAAAGGCCTAAAGCAAACTTATTGTTAAATCTATGTTTTCTATTGGCATGCAAGAACATTTAACTTTTATACTATGTTTAATCCCACTTTTAAAAACATTTTTCACAGATATTTGGTATTAAACCGTAGCAACTGGTTTTATAGCCAAACAAACAGTCAAAGGAACACTAAGAAACTTACACCGATTGTTGACACAGTTGTAATCCGCATTTGGGTCAAATTTAATTTAGCTTTGGAA